>NW_026988900.1:0-106358 GCF_030222135.1 Aotus nancymaae | reverse complement strand
ATGCCGGTAATGGGCTGAAAACGCCTGTTTTGGGACTCTGCAGAGAAAGTGTTTGCAGACTGCTGAATCCACACACGGGTTTAACTCTGGAAGTTGAGTGCACACATTGACAACCGTTCTGTTAGATAGCTGCGTTTTGGATTTAGAAGCAGATATATCCCTGGGCTTACTGCTGTTTCTTCCATATGCCGGTAATGGGCTGAAAACGCCTGTTTTGGGACTCTGCAGAGAAAGTGTTTGCAGACTGCTGAATCCACACACGGGTTTAACTCTGGAAGTTGAGTGCACACATTGACAACCGTTCTGTTAGATAGCTGCGTTTTGTATTTAGAAGCAGATATTTCCCTGTGCTTACTGCTGTTTCTTCCATATGCCGGTAATGGGCTGAAAACGCCTGTTTGGGGACTCTGCAGAGAAAGGGTTTGCAGACTGCTGAATCCACACACGGGTTTAACTCTGGAAGTTGAGTGCACACATTGACAACCGTTCTGTTAGATAGCTGCGTTTTGGATTTAGAAGCAGATATTACCCTGTGCTTACTGCTGTTTCTTCCATATGTCGGTAAAGGGCTGAAAACGCCTGTTTGGGGACTCTGCAGAGAAAGTGTTTGCAGACTGCTGAATCCACACACAGGTTTAACTCTGGAAGTTGAGTGCACACATTGACAACCGTTCTGTTAGATAGCTGCGTTTTGGATTTAGAAGCAGATATTTCCCTGTGCTTACTGCTGTTCTTCCATATGCCGGTAGTGGGCTGAAAACGCCTGTTTTGGGACTCTGCAGAGAAAGTGTTTGCAGACTGCTGAATCCACACACGGGTTTAACTCTGGAAGTTGAGTGCACACATTGACAACCGTTCTGTTAGATAGCTGCGTTTTGGATTTAGAAGCAGATATTTCCCTGTGCTTACTGCTGTTTCTTCCATATGCCGGTAATGGGCTGAAAACGCCTGTTTTGGGACTCTGCAGAGAAAGTGTTTGCAGACTGCTGAATCCACACACGGGTTTAACTCTGGAAGTTGAGTGCACACATTGACAACCGTTCTGTTAGATAGCTGCGTTTTGGATTTAGAAGCAGATATTTCCCTGTGCTTACTGCTGTTTCTTCCATATGCCGGTAATGGGCTGAAAACGCCTGTTTTGGGACTCTGCAGAGAAAGTGTTTGCAGACTGCTGAATCCACACACGGGTTTAACTCTGGAAGTTGAGTGCACACATTGACAACCGTTCTGCTAGATAGCTGCGTTTTGGATTTAGAAGCAGATATTTCCCTGTGCTTACTGCTGTTTCTTCCATATGCCAGTAATGGGCTGAAAACGCCTGTTTTGGGACTCTGCAGAGAAAGTGTTTGCAGACTGCTGAATCCACACACGGGTTTAACTCTGGAAGTTGAGTGCACACATTGACAACCGTTCTGTTAGATAGCTGCGTTTTGGATTTAGAAGCAGATATTTCCCTGTGCTTACTGCTGTTTCTTCCATATGCCGGTAATGGGCTGAAAACGCCTGTTTTGGGACTCTGCAGAGAAAGTGTTTGCAGACTGCTGAATCCACACACGGGTTTAACTCTGGAAGTTGAGTGCACACATTGACAACCGTTCTGTTAGATAGCTGCGTTTTGGATTTAGAAGCAGATATTTCCCTGTGCTTACTGCTGTTTCTT
Source organism: Aotus nancymaae (assembly GCF_030222135.1). Taxonomy (NCBI): domain Eukaryota; kingdom Metazoa; phylum Chordata; class Mammalia; order Primates; family Aotidae; genus Aotus; species Aotus nancymaae. Next base: position 104,698 of record NW_026988900.1, on the reverse strand, counting down.
CCATATGCCGGTAGTGGGCTGAAAACGCCTGTTTTGGGACTCTGCAGAGAAAGTGTTTGCAGACTGCTGAATCCACACACGGGTTTAACTCTGGAAGTTGAGTGCACACATTGACAACCGTTCTGTTAGATAGCTGCGTTTTGGATTTAGAAGCAGATATTTCCCTGTGCTTACTGCTGTTTCTTCCATATGTCGGTAAAGGGCTGAAAACGCCTGTTTGGGGACTCTGCAGAGAAAGTGTTTGCAGACTGCTGAATCCACACACAGGTTTAACTCTGGAAGTTGAGTGCACACATTGACAACCGTTCTGTTAGATAGCTGCGTTTTGGATTTAGAAGCAGATATTTCCCTGTGCTTACTGCTGTTCTTCCATATGCCGGTAGTGGGCTGAAAACGCCTGTTTTGGGACTCTGCAGAGAAAGTGTTTGCAGACTGCTGAATCCACACACGGGTTTAACTCTGGAAGTTGAGTGCACACATTGACAACCGTTCTGTTAGATAGCTGCGTTTTGGATTTAGAAGCAGATATTTCCCTGTGCTTACTGCTGTTTCTTCCATATGCCGGTAATGGGCTGAAAACGCCTGTTTTGGGACTCTGCAGAGAAAGTGTTTGCAGACTGCTGAATCCACACACGGGTTTAACTCTGGAAGTTGAGTGCACACATTGACAACCGTTCTGTTAGATAGCTGCGTTTTGGATTTAGAAGCAGATATTTCCCTGTGCTTACTGCTGTTTCTTCCATATGCCGGTAATGGGCTGAAAACGCCTGTTTTGGGACTCTGCAGAGAAAGTGTTTGCAGACTGCTGAATCCACACACGGGTTTAACTCTGGAAGTTGAGTGCACACATTGACAACCGTTCTGCTAGATAGCTGCGTTTTGGATTTAGAAGCAGATATTTCCCTGTGCTTACTGCTGTTTCTTCCATATGCCGGTAATGGGCTGAAAACGCCTGTTTTGGGACTCTGCAGAGAAAGTGTTTGCAGACTGCTGAATCCAAACACGGGTTTAACTCTGGAAGTTGAGTGCACACATTGACAACCGTTCTGTTAGATAGCTGCGTTTTGGATTTAGAAGCAAATAATTCCCTGTGCTTACTGCTGTTTCTTCCATATGCCGGTAATGGGCTGAAAACGCCTGTTTTGGGACTCTGCAGAGAAAGTGTTTGCAGACTGCTGAATCCACACACGGGTTTAACTCTGGAAGTTGAGTGCACACATTGACAACCGTTCTGTTAGATAGCTGCGTTTTGGATTTAGAAGCAGATATTTCCCTGTGCTTACTGCTGTTTCTTCCATATGTCGGTAAAGGGCTGAAAACGCCTGTTTTGGGACTCTGCAGAGAAAGTGTTTGCAGACTGCTGAATCCACACACAGGTTTAACTCTGGAAGTCGAGTGCACACATTGACAACCGTTCTGCTAGATAGCTGCGTTTTGGATTTAGAAGCAGATATTTCCCTGGGCTTACTGCTGTTTCTTCCATATGCCGGTAATGGGCTGAAAACGCCTGTTTTGGGACTCTGCAGAGAAACTGTTTGCAGACTGCTGAATCCACACACGGGTTTAACTCTGGAAGTTGAGTGCACACATTGACAACCGTTCTGTTAGATAGCTGCGTTTTGGATTTAGAAGCAGATATTTCCCTGTGCTTACTGCTGTTTCTTCCATATGCCGGTAATGGGCTGAAAACGCCTGTTTTGGGACTCTGCAGAGAAAGTGTTTGCAGACTGCTGAATCCACACACGGGTTTAACTCTGGAAGTTGAGTGCACACATTGACAACCGTTCTGTTAGATAGCTGCGTTTTGGATTTAGAAGCAGATATTTCCCTGTGCTTACTGCTGTTTCTTCCATATGCCGGCAATGGGCTGAAAACGCCTGTTTGGGGACTCTGCAGAGAAAGGGTTTGCAGACTGCTGAATCCACACACGGGTTTAACTCTGGAAGTTGAGTGCACACATTGACAACCGTTCTGTTAGATAGCTGCGTTTTGGATTTAGAAGCAGATATTTCCCTGTGCTTACTGCTGTTTCTTCCATATGCCGGTAATGGGCTGAAAACGCCTGTTTTGGGACTCTGCAGAGAAAGGGTTTGCAGACTGCTGAATCCACACACGGGTTTAACTCTGGAAGTTGAGTGCACACATTGACAACCGTTCTGTTAGATAGCTGCGTTTTGGATTTAGAAGCAGATATTTCCCTGTGCTTACTGCTGTTTCTTCCATATGTCGGTAAAGGGCTGAAAACGCCTGTTTGGGGACTCTGCAGAGAAAGTGTTTGCAGACTGCTGAATCCACACACAGGTTTATCTCTGGAAGTTGAGTGCACACATTGACAACCGTTCTGTTAGATAGCTGCGTTTTGGATTTAGAAGCAGATATTTCACTGGGCTTACTGCTGTTTCTTCCATATGCCGGTAATGGGCTGAAAACGCCTGTTTTGGGACTCTGCAGAGAAACTGTTTGCAGACTGCTGAATCCACACACGGGTTTAACTCTGGAAGTTGAGTGCACACATTGACAACCGTTCTGTTAGATAGCTGCGTTTTGGATTTAGAAGCAGATATTTCCCTGTGCTTACTGCTGTTTCTTCCATATGCCGGTAATGGGCTGAAAACGCCTGTTTTGGGACTCTGCAGAGAAAGGGTTTGCAGACTGCTGAATCCACACACGGGTTTAACTCTGGAAGTTGAGTGCACACATTGACAACCGTTCTGTTAGATAGCTGCGTTTTGGATTTAGAAGCAGATATTTCCCTGTGCTTACTGCTGTTTCTTCCATATGCCGGTAATGGGCTGAAAACGCCTGTTTTGGGACTCTGCAGAGAAAGTGTTTGCAGACTGCTGAATCCACACACGGGTTTAACTCTGGAAGTTGAGTGCACACATTGACAACCGTTCTGTTAGATAGCTGCGTTTTGGATTTAGAAGCAGATATTTCACTGGGCTTACTGCTGTTTCTTCCATATGCCGGTAATGGGCTGAAAACGCCTGTTTTGGGACTCTGCAGAGAAAGTGTTTGCAGACTGCTGAATCCACACACGGGTTTAACTCTGGAAGTTGAGTGCACACATTGACAACCGTTCTGTTAGATAGCTGCGTTTTGGATTTAGAAGCAGATATATCCCTGGGCTTACTGCTGTTTCTTCCATATGCCGGTAATGGGCTGAAAACGCCTGTTTTGGGACTCTGCAGAGAAAGTGTTTGCAGACTGCTGAATCCACACACGGGTTTAACTCTGGAAGTTGAGTGCACACATTGACAACCGTTCTGTTAGATAGCTGCGTTTTGGATTTAGAAGCAGATATTTCCCTGTGCTTACTGCTGTTTCTTCCATATGCCGGTAATGGGCTGAAAACGCCTGTTTGGGGACTCTGCAGAGAAAGGGTTTGCAGACTGCTGAATCCACACACGGGTTTAACTCTGGAAGTTGAGTGCACACATTGACAACCGTTCTGTTAGATAGCTGCGTTTTGGATTTAGAAGCAGATATTACCCTGTGCTTACTGCTGTTTCTTCCATATGTCGGTAAAGGGCTGAAAACGCCTGTTTGGGGACTCTGCAGAGAAAGTGTTTGCAGACTGCTGAATCCACACACAGGTTTAACTCTGGAAGTTGAGTGCACACATTGACAACCGTTCTGTTAGATAGCTGCGTTTTGGATTTAGAAGCAGATATTTCCCTGTGCTTACTGCTGTTCTTCCATATGCCGGTAGTGGGCTGAAAACGCCTGTTTTGGGACTCTGCAGAGAAAGTGTTTGCAGACTGCTGAATCCACACACGGGTTTAACTCTGGAAGTTGAGTGCACACATTGACAACCGTTCTGTTAGATAGCTGCGTTTTGGATTTAGAAGCAGATATTTCCCTGTGCTTACTGCTGTTTCTTCCATATGCCGGTAATGGGCTGAAAACGCCTGTTTTGGGACTCTGCAGAGAAAGTGTTTGCAGACTGCTGAATCCACACACGGGTTTAACTCTGGAAGTTGAGTGCACACATTGACAACCGTTCTGTTAGATAGCTGCGTTTTGGATTTAGAAGCAGATATTTCCCTGTGCTTACTGCTGTTTCTTCCATATGCCGGTAATGGGCTGAAAACGCCTGTTTTGGGACTCTGCAGAGAAAGTGTTTGCAGACTGCTGAATCCACACACGGGTTTAACTCTGGAAGTTGAGTGCACACATTGACAACCGTTCTGCTAGATAGCTGCGTTTTGGATTTAGAAGCAGATATTTCCCTGTGCTTACTGCTGTTTCTTCCATATGCCGGTAATGGGCTGAAAACGCCTGTTTTGGGACTCTGCAGAGAAAGTGTTTGCAGACTGCTGAATCCACACACGGGTTTAACTCTGGAAGTTGAGTGCACACATTGACAACCGTTCTGCTAGATAGCTGCGTTTTGGATTTAGAAGCAGATATTTCCCTGTGCTTACTGCTGTTTCTTCCATATGCCGGTAATGGGCTGAAAACGCCTGTTTTGGGACTCTGCAGAGAAAGTGTTTGCAGACTGCTGAATCCACACACGGGTTTAACTCTGGAAGTTGAGTGCACACATTGACAACCGTTCTGTTAGATAGCTGCGTTTTGGATTTAGAAGCAGATATTTCCCTGTGCTTACTGCTGTTTCTTCCATATGCCGGTAATGGGCTGAAAACGCCTGTTTTGGGACTCTGCAGAGAAAGTGTTTGCAGACTGCTGAATCCACACACGGGTTTAACTCTGGAAGTTGAGTGCACACATTGACAACCGTTCTGTTAGATAGCTGCGTTTTGGATTTAGAAGCAGATATTTCCCTGTGCTTACTGCTGTTTCTTCCATATGCCGGTAGTGGGCTGAAAACGCCTGTTTTGGGACTCTGCAGAGAAAGTGTTTGCAGACTGCTGAATCCACACACGGGTTTAACTCTGGAAGTTGAGTGCACACATTGACAACCGTTCTGTTAGATAGCTGCGTTTTGGATTTAGAAGCAGATATTTCCCTGTGCTTACTGCTGTTTCTTCCATATGCCGGTAATGGGCTGAAAACGCCTGTTTTGGGACTCTGCAGAGAAAGTGTTTGCAGACTGCTGAATCCACACACGGGTTTAACTCTGGAAGTTGAGTGCACACATTGACAACCGTTCTGTTAGATAGCTGCGTTTTGGATTTAGAAGCAGATATTTCCCTGTGCTTACTGCTGTTTCTTCCATATGCCGGTAATGGGCTGAAAACGCCTGTTTTGGGACTCTGCAGAGAAAGTGTTTGCAGACTGCTGAATCCACACACGGGTTTAACTCTGGAAGTTGAGTGCACACATTGACAACCGTTCTGTTAGATAGCTGCGTTTTGGATTTAGAAGCAGATATTTCCCTGTGCTTACTGCTGTTTCTTCCATATGCCGGTAATGGGCTGAAAACGCCTGTTTTGGGACTCTGCAGAGAAAGTGTTTGCAGACTGCTGAATCCACACACGGGTTTAACTCTGGAAGTTGAGTGCACACATTGACAACCGTTCTGCTAGATAGCTGCGTTTTGGATTTAGAAGCAGATATTTCCCTGTGCTTACTGCTGTTTCTTCCATATGCCGGTAATGGGCTGAAAACGCCTGTTTTGGGACTCTGCAGAGAAAGTGTTTGCAGACTGCTGAATCCAAACACGGGTTTAACTCTGGAAGTTGAGTGCACACATTGACAACCGTTCTGTTAGATAGCTGCGTTTTGGATTTAGAAGCAAATAATTCCCTGTGCTTACTGCTGTTTCTTCCATATGCCGGTAATGGGCTGAAAACGCCTGTTTTGGGACTCTGCAGAGAAAGTGTTTGCAGACTGCTGAATCCACACACGGGTTTAACTCTGGAAGTTGAGTGCACACATTGACAACCGTTCTGTTAGATAGCTGCGTTTTGGATTTAGAAGCAGATATTTCCCTGTGCTTACTGCTGTTTCTTCCATATGTCGGTAAAGGGCTGAAAACGCCTGTTTTGGGACTCTGCAGAGAAAGTGTTTGCAGACTGCTGAATCCACACACAGGTTTAACTCTGGAAGTCGAGTGCACACATTGACAACCGTTCTGCTAGATAGCTGCGTTTTGGATTTAGAAGCAGATATTTCCCTGGGCTTACTGCTGTTTCTTCCATATGCCGGTAATGGGCTGAAAACGCCTGTTTTGGGACTCTGCAGAGAAACTGTTTGCAGACTGCTGAATCCACACACGGGTTTAACTCTGGAAGTTGAGTGCACACATTGACAACCGTTCTGTTAGATAGCTGCGTTTTGGATTTAGAAGCAGATATTTCCCTGTGCTTACTGCTGTTTCTTCCATATGCCGGTAATGGGCTGAAAACGCCTGTTTTGGGACTCTGCAGAGAAAGGGTTTGCAGACTGCTGAATCCACACACGGGTTTAACTCTGGAAGTTGAGTGCACACATTGACAACCGTTCTGTTAGATAGCTGCGTTTTGGATTTAGAAGCAGATATTTCCCTGTGCTTACTGCTGTTTCTTCCATATGCCGGTAATGGGCTGAAAACGCCTGTTTTGGGACTCTGCAGAGAAAGTGTTTGCAGACTGCTGAATCCACACACGGGTTTAACTCTGGAAGTTGAGTGCACACATTGACAACCGTTCTGTTAGATAGCTGCGTTTTGGATTTAGAAGCAGATATTTCACTGGGCTTACTGCTGTTTCTTCCATATGCCGGTAATGGGCTGAAAACGCCTGTTTTGGGACTCTGCAGAGAAAGTGTTTGCAGACTGCTGAATCCACACACGGGTTTAACTCTGGAAGTTGAGTGCACACATTGACAACCGTTCTGTTAGATAGCTGCGTTTTGGATTTAGAAGCAGATATATCCCTGGGCTTACTGCTGTTTCTTCCATATGCCGGTAATGGGCTGAAAACGCCTGTTTTGGGACTCTGCAGAGAAAGTGTTTGCAGACTGCTGAATCCACACACGGGTTTAACTCTGGAAGTTGAGTGCACACATTGACAACCGTTCTGTTAGATAGCTGCGTTTTGTATTTAGAAGCAGATATTTCCCTGTGCTTACTGCTGTTTCTTCCATATGCCGGTAATGGGCTGAAAACGCCTGTTTGGGGACTCTGCAGAGAAAGGGTTTGCAGACTGCTGAATCCACACACGGGTTTAACTCTGGAAGTTGAGTGCACACATTGACAACCGTTCTGTTAGATAGCTGCGTTTTGGATTTAGAAGCAGATATTACCCTGTGCTTACTGCTGTTTCTTCCATATGTCGGTAAAGGGCTGAAAACGCCTGTTTGGGGACTCTGCAGAGAAAGTGTTTGCAGACTGCTGAATCCACACACAGGTTTAACTCTGGAAGTTGAGTGCACACATTGACAACCGTTCTGTTAGATAGCTGCGTTTTGGATTTAGAAGCAGATATTTCCCTGTGCTTACTGCTGTTCTTCCATATGCCGGTAGTGGGCTGAAAACGCCTGTTTTGGGACTCTGCAGAGAAAGTGTTTGCAGACTGCTGAATCCACACACGGGTTTAACTCTGGAAGTTGAGTGCACACATTGACAACCGTTCTGTTAGATAGCTGCGTTTTGGATTTAGAAGCAGATATTTCCCTGTGCTTACTGCTGTTTCTTCCATATGCCGGTAATGGGCTGAAAACGCCTGTTTTGGGACTCTGCAGAGAAAGTGTTTGCAGACTGCTGAATCCACACACGGGTTTAACTCTGGAAGTTGAGTGCACACATTGACAACCGTTCTGTTAGATAGCTGCGTTTTGGATTTAGAAGCAGATATTTCCCTGTGCTTACTGCTGTTTCTTCCATATGCCGGTAATGGGCTGAAAACGCCTGTTTTGGGACTCTGCAGAGAAAGTGTTTGCAGACTGCTGAATCCACACACGGGTTTAACTCTGGAAGTTGAGTGCACACATTGACAACCGTTCTGCTAGATAGCTGCGTTTTGGATTTAGAAGCAGATATTTCCCTGTGCTTACTGCTGTTTCTTCCATATGCCGGTAATGGGCTGAAAACGCCTGTTTTGGGACTCTGCAGAGAAAGTGTTTGCAGACTGCTGAATCCACACACGGGTTTAACTCTGGAAGTTGAGTGCACACATTGACAACCGTTCTGTTAGATAGCTGCGTTTTGGATTTAGAAGCAGATATTTCCCTGTGCTTACTGCTGTTTCTTCCATATGCCGGTAATGGGCTGAAAACGCCTGTTTTGGGACTCTGCAGAGAAAGGGTTTGCAGACTGCTGAATCCACACACGGGTTTAACTCTGGAAGTTGAGTGCACACATTGACAACCGTTCTGTTAGATAGCTGCGTTTTGGATTTAGAAGCAGATATTTCCCTGTGCTTACTGCTGTTTCTTCCATATGCCGGTAGTGGGCTGAAAACGCCTGTTTTGGGACTCTGCAGAGAAAGTGTTTGCAGACTGCTGAATCCACACACGGGTTTAACTCTGGAAGTTGAGTGCACACATTGACAACCGTTCTGTTAGATAGCTGCGTTTTGGATTTAGAAGCAGATATTTCCCTGTGCTTACTGCTGTTTCTTCCATATGCCGGTAATGGGCTGAAAACGCCTGTTTTGGGACTCTGCAGAGAAAGTGTTTGCAGACTGCTGAATCCACACACGGGTTTAACTCTGGAAGTTGAGTGCACACATTGACAACCGTTCTGTTAGATAGCTGCGTTTTGGATTTAGAAGCAGATATTTCCCTGTGCTTACTGCTGTTTCTTCCATATGCCGGTAATGGGCTGAAAACGCCTGTTTTGGGACTCTGCAGAGAAAGTGTTTGCAGACTGCTGAATCCACACACGGGTTTAACTCTGGAAGTTGAGTGCACACATTGACAACCGTTCTGTTAGATAGCTGCGTTTTGGATTTAGAAGCAGATATTTCCCTGTGCTTACTGCTGTTTCTTCCATATGCCGGTAATGGGCTGAAAACGCCTGTTTTGGGACTCTGCAGAGAAAGTGTTTGCAGACTGCTGAATCCACACACGGGTTTAACTCTGGAAGTTGAGTGCACACATTGACAACCGTTCTGCTAGATAGCTGCGTTTTGGATTTAGAAGCAGATATTTCCCTGTGCTTACTGCTGTTTCTTCCATATGCCGGTAATGGGCTGAAAACGCCTGTTTTGGGACTCTGCAGAGAAAGTGTTTGCAGACTGCTGAATCCAAACACGGGTTTAACTCTGGAAGTTGAGTGCACACATTGACAACCGTTCTGTTAGATAGCTGCGTTTTGGATTTAGAAGCAAATAATTCCCTGTGCTTACTGCTGTTTCTTCCATATGCCGGTAATGGGCTGAAAACGCCTGTTTTGGGACTCTGCAGAGAAAGTGTTTGCAGACTGCTGAATCCACACACGGGTTTAACTCTGGAAGTTGAGTGCACACATTGACAACCGTTCTGTTAGATAGCTGCGTTTTGGATTTAGAAGCAGATATTTCCCTGTGCTTACTGCTGTTTCTTCCATATGTCGGTAAAGGGCTGAAAACGCCTGTTTTGGGACTCTGCAGAGAAAGTGTTTGCAGACTGCTGAATCCACACACAGGTTTAACTCTGGAAGTCGAGTGCACACATTGACAACCGTTCTGCTAGATAGCTGCGTTTTGGATTTAGAAGCAGATATTTCCCTGGGCTTACTGCTGTTTCTTCCATATGCCGGTAATGGGCTGAAAACGCCTGTTTTGGGACTCTGCAGAGAAACTGTTTGCAGACTGCTGAATCCACACACGGGTTTAACTCTGGAAGTTGAGTGCACACATTGACAACCGTTCTGTTAGATAGCTGCGTTTTGGATTTAGAAGCAGATATTTCCCTGTGCTTACTGCTGTTTCTTCCATATGCCGGTAATGGGCTGAAAACGCCTGTTTTGGGACTCTGCAGAGAAAGTGTTTGCAGACTGCTGAATCCACACACGGGTTTAACTCTGGAAGTTGAGTGCACACATTGACAACCGTTCTGTTAGATAGCTGCGTTTTGGATTTAGAAGCAGATATTTCCCTGTGCTTACTGCTGTTTCTTCCATATGCCGGCAATGGGCTGAAAACGCCTGTTTGGGGACTCTGCAGAGAAAGGGTTTGCAGACTGCTGAATCCACACACGGGTTTAACTCTGGAAGTTGAGTGCACACATTGACAACCGTTCTGTTAGATAGCTGCGTTTTGGATTTAGAAGCAGATATTTCCCTGTGCTTACTGCTGTTTCTTCCATATGCCGGTAATGGGCTGAAAACGCCTGTTTTGGGACTCTGCAGAGAAAGGGTTTGCAGACTGCTGAATCCACACACGGGTTTAACTCTGGAAGTTGAGTGCACACATTGACAACCGTTCTGTTAGATAGCTGCGTTTTGGATTTAGAAGCAGATATTTCCCTGTGCTTACTGCTGTTTCTTCCATATGTCGGTAAAGGGCTGAAAACGCCTGTTTGGGGACTCTGCAGAGAAAGTGTTTGCAGACTGCTGAATCCACACACAGGTTTATCTCTGGAAGTTGAGTGCACACATTGACAACCGTTCTGTTAGATAGCTGCGTTTTGGATTTAGAAGCAGATATTTCACTGGGCTTACTGCTGTTTCTTCCATATGCCGGTAATGGGCTGAAAACGCCTGTTTTGGGACTCTGCAGAGAAACTGTTTGCAGACTGCTGAATCCACACACGGGTTTAACTCTGGAAGTTGAGTGCACACATTGACAACCGTTCTGTTAGATAGCTGCGTTTTGGATTTAGAAGCAGATATTTCCCTGTGCTTACTGCTGTTTCTTCCATATGCCGGTAATGGGCTGAAAACGCCTGTTTTGGGACTCTGCAGAGAAAGGGTTTGCAGACTGCTGAATCCACACACGGGTTTAACTCTGGAAGTTGAGTGCACACATTGACAACCGTTCTGTTAGATAGCTGCGTTTTGGATTTAGAAGCAGATATTTCCCTGTGCTTACTGCTGTTTCTTCCATATGCCGGTAATGGGCTGAAAACGCCTGTTTTGGGACTCTGCAGAGAAAGTGTTTGCAGACTGCTGAATCCACACACGGGTTTAACTCTGGAAGTTGAGTGCACACATTGACAACCGTTCTGTTAGATAGCTGCGTTTTGGATTTAGAAGCAGATATTTCACTGGGCTTACTGCTGTTTCTTCCATATGCCGGTAATGGGCTGAAAACGCCTGTTTTGGGACTCTGCAGAGAAAGTGTTTGCAGACTGCTGAATCCACACACGGGTTTAACTCTGGAAGTTGAGTGCACACATTGACAACCGTTCTGTTAGATAGCTGCGTTTTGGATTTAGAAGCAGATATTTCCCTGGGCTTACTGCTGTTTCTTCCATATGCCGGTAATGGGCTGAAAACGCCTGTTTTGGGACTCTGCAGAGAAAGTGTTTGCAGACTGCTGAATCCACACACGGGTTTAACTCTGGAAGTTGAGTGCACACATTGACAACCGTTCTGTTAGATAGCTGCGTTTTGGATTTAGAAGCAGATATTTCCCTGTGCTTACTGCTGTTTCTTCCATATGCCGGTAATGGGCTGAAAACGCCTGTTTGGGGACTCTGCAGAGAAAGGGTTTGCAGACTGCTGAATCCACACACGGGTTTAACTCTGGAAGTTGAGTGCACACATTGACAACCGTTCTGTTAGATAGCTGCGTTTTGGATTTAGAAGCAGATATTACCCTGTGCTTACTGCTGTTTCTTCCATATGTCGGTAAAGGGCTGAAAACGCCTGTTTGGGGACTCTGCAGAGAAAGTGTTTGCAGACTGCTGAATCCACACACAGGTTTAACTCTGGAAGTTGAGTGCACACATTGACAACCGTTCTGTTAGATAGCTGCGTTTTGGATTTAGAAGCAGATATTTCCCTGTGCTTACTGCTGTTCTTCCATATGCCGGTAGTGGGCTGAAAACGCCTGTTTTGGGACTCTGCAGAGAAAGTGTTTGCAGACTGCTGAATCCACACACGGGTTTAACTCTGGAAGTTGAGTGCACACATTGACAACCGTTCTGTTAGATAGCTGCGTTTTGGATTTAGAAGCAGATATTTCCCTGTGCTTACTGCTGTTTCTTCCATATGCCGGTAATGGGCTGAAAACGCCTGTTTGGGGACTCTGCAGAGAAAGTGTTTGCAGACTGTTGAATCCACACACGGGTTTAACTCTGGAAGTTGAGTGCACACATTGACAACCGTTCTGTTAGATAGCTGCGTTTTGGATTTAGAAGCAGATATTTCCCTGGGCTTACTGCTGTTTCTTCCATATGCCGGTAATGGGCTGAAAACGCCTGTTTTGGGACTCTGCAGAGAAAGTGTTTGCAGACTGCTGAATCCACACACGGGTTTAACTCTGGAAGTTGAGTGCACACATTGACAACCGTTCTGTTAGATAGCTGCGTTTTGGATTTAGAAGCAGATATTTCCCTGGGCTTACTGCTGTTTCTTCCATATGCCGGTAATGGGCTGAAAACGCCTGTTTTGGGACTCTGCAGAGAAAGGGTTTGCAGACTGCTGAATCCACACACGGGTTTAACTCTGGAAGTTGAGTGCACACATTGACAACCGTTCTGTTAGATAGCTGCGTTTTGGATTTAGAAGCAGATATTTCCCTGTGCTTACTGCTGTTTCTTCCATATGCCGGTAATGGGCTGAAAACGCCTGTTTTGGGACTCTGAAGAGAAAGGGTTTGCAGACTGCTGAATCCACACACGGGTTTAACTCTGGAAGTTGAGTGCACACATTGACAACCGTTCTGTTAGATAGCTGCGTTTTGGATTTAGAAGCAGATATTTCCCTGTGCTTACTGCTGTTTCTTCCATATGTCGGTAAAGGGCTGAAAACGCCTGTTTGGGGACTCTGCAGAGAAAGTGTTTGCAGACTGCTGAATCCACACACAGGTTTAACTCTGGAAGTTGAGTGCACACATTGACAACCGTTCTGTTAGATAGCTGCGTTTTGGATTTAGAAGCAGATATTTCACTGGCCTTACTGCTGTTTCTTCCATATGCCGGTAATGGGCTGAAAACGCCTGTTTTGGGACTCTGCAGAGAAACTGTTTGCAGACTGCTGAATCCACACACGGGTTTAACTCTGGAAGTTGAGTGCACACATTGACAACCGTTCTGTTAGATAGCTGCGTTTTGGATTTAGAAGCAGATATTTCCCTGTGCTTACTGCTGTTTCTTCCATATGCCGGTAATGGGCTGAAAACGCCTGTTTTGGGACTCTGCAGAGAAAGTGTTTGCAGACTGCTGAATCCAAACACGGGTTTAACTCTGGAAGTTGAGTGCACACATTGACAACCGTTCTGTTAGATAGCTGCGTTTTGGATTTAGAAGCAGATAATTCCCTGTGCTTACTGCTGTTTCTTCCATATGCCGGTAATGGGCTGAAAACGCCTGTTTTGGGACTCTGCAGAGAAAGTGTTTGCAGACTGCTGAATCCACACACGGGTTTAACTCTGGAAGTTGAGTGCACACATTGACAACCGTTCTGTTAGATAGCTGCGTTTTGGATTTAGAAGCAGATATTTCCCTGTGCTTACTGCTGTTTCTTCCATATGTCGGTAAAGGGCTGAAAACGCCTGTTTTGGGACTCTGCAGAGAAAGTGTTTGCAGACTGCTGAATCCACACACAGGTTTAACTCTGGAAGTTGAGTGCACACATTGACAACCGTTCTGCTAGATAGCTGCGTTTTGGATTTAGAAGCAGATATTTCCCTGGGCTTACTGCTGTTTCTTCCATATGCCGGTAATGGGCTGAAAACGCCTGTTTTGGGACTCTGCAGAGAAACTGTTTGCAGACTGCTGAATCCACACACGGGTTTAACTCTGGAAGTTGAGTGCACACATTGACAACCGTTCTGTTAGATAGCTGCGTTTTGGATTTAGAAGCAGATATTTCCCTGTGCTTACTGCTGTTTCTTCCATATGCCGGTAATGGGCTGAAAACGCCTGTTTTGGGACTCTGCAGAGAAAGGGTTTGCAGACTGCTGAATCCACACACGGGTTTAACTCTGGAAGTTGAGTGCACACATTGACAACCGTTCTGTTAGATAGCTGCGTTTTGGATTTAGAAGCAGATATTTCCCTGTGCTTACTGCTGTTTCTTCCATATGCCGGTAATGGGCTGAAAACGCCTGTTTTGGGACTCTGCAGAGAAAGTGTTTGCAGACTGCTGAATCCACACACGGGTTTAACTCTGGAAGTTGAGTGCACACATTGACAACCGTTCTGTTAGATAGCTGCGTTTTGGATTTAGAAGCAGATATTTCACTGGGCTTACTGCTGTTTCTTCCATATGCCGGTAATGGGCTGAAAACGCCTGTTTTGGGACTCTGCAGAGAAAGTGTTTGCAGACTGCTGAATCCACACACGGGTTTAACTCTGGAAGTTGAGTGCACACATTGACAACCGTTCTGTTAGATAGCTGCGTTTTGGATTTAGAAGCAGATATATCCCTGGGCTTACTGCTGTTTCTTCCATATGCCGGTAATGGGCTGAAAACGCCTGTTTTGGGACTCTGCAGAGAAAGTGTTTGCAGACTGCTGAATCCACACACGGGTTTAACTCTGGAAGTTGAGTGCACACATTGACAACCGTTCTGTTAGATAGCTGCGTTTTGGATTTAGAAGCAGATATTTCCCTGTGCTTACTGCTGTTTCTTCCATATGCCGGTAATGGGCTGAAAACGCCTGTTTGGGGACTCTGCAGAGAAAGGGTTTGCAGACTGCTGAATCCACACACGGGTTTAACTCTGGAAGTTGAGTGCACACATTGACAACCGTTCTGTTAGATAGCTGCGTTTTGGATTTAGAAGCAGATATTACCCTGTGCTTACTGCTGTTTCTTCCATATGTCGGTAAAGGGCTGAAAACGCCTGTTTGGGGACTCTGCAGAGAAAGTGTTTGCAGACTGCTGAATCCACACACAGGTTTAACTCTGGAAGTTGAGTGCACACATTGACAACCGTTCTGTTAGATAGCTGCGTTTTGGATTTAGAAGCAGATATTTCCCTGTGCTTACTGCTGTTCTTCCATATGCCGGTAGTGGGCTGAAAACGCCTGTTTTGGGACTCTGCAGAGAAAGTGTTTGCAGACTGCTGAATCCACACACGGGTTTAACTCTGGAAGTTGAGTGCACACATTGACAACCGTTCTGTTAGATAGCTGCGTTTTGGATTTAGAAGCAGATATTTCCCTGTGCTTACTGCTGTTTCTTCCATATGCCGGTAATGGGCTGAAAACGCCTGTTTTGGGACTCTGCAGAGAAAGTGTTTGCAGACTGCTGAATCCACACACGGGTTTAACTCTGGAAGTTGAGTGCACACATTGACAACCGTTCTGTTAGATAGCTGCGTTTTGGATTTAGAAGCAGATATTTCCCTGTGCTTACTGCTGTTTCTTCCATATGCCGGTAATGGGCTGAAAACGCCTGTTTGGGGACTCTGCAGAGAAAGTGTTTGCAGACTGCTGAATCCACACACGGGTTTAACTCTGGAAGTTGAGTGCACACATTGACAACCGTTCTGCTAGATAGCTGCGTTTTGGATTTAGAAGCAGATATTTCCCTGTGCTTACTGCTGTTTCTTCCATATGCCAGTAATGGGCTGAAAACGCCTGTTTTGGGACTCTGCAGAGAAAGTGTTTGCAGACTGCTGAATCCACACACGGGTTTAACTCTGGAAGTTGAGTGCACACATTGACAACCGTTCTGTTAGATAGCTGCGTTTTGGATTTAGAAGCAGATATTTCCCTGTGCTTACTGCTGTTTCTTCCATATGCCGGTAATGGGCTGAAAACGCCTGTTTTGGGACTCTGCAGAGAAAGTGTTTGCAGACTGCTGAATCCACACACGGGTTTAACTCTGGAAGTTGAGTGCACACATTGACAACCGTTCTGTTAGATAGCTGCGTTTTGGATTTAGAAGCAGATATTTCCCTGTGCTTACTGCTGTTTCTTCCATATGCCGGTAGTGGGCTGAAAACGCCTGTTTTGGGACTCTGCAGAGAAAGTGTTTGCAGACTGCTGAATCCACACACGGGTTTAACTCTGGAAGTTGAGTGCACACATTGACAACCGTTCTGTTAGATAGCTGCGTTTTGGATTTAGAAGCAGATATTTCCCTGTGCTTACTGCTGTTTCTTCCATATGCCGGTAATGGGCTGAAAACGCCTGTTTTGGGACTCTGCAGAGAAAGTGTTTGCAGACTGCTGAATCCACACACGGGTTTAACTCTGGAAGTTGAGTGCACACATTGACAACCGTTCTGTTAGATAGCTGCGTTTTGGATTTAGAAGCAGATATTTCCCTGTGCTTACTGCTGTTTCTTCCATATGCCGGTAATGGGCTGAAAACGCCTGTTTTGGGACTCTGCAGAGAAAGTGTTTGCAGACTGCTGAATCCACACACGGGTTTAACTCTGGAAGTTGAGTGCACACATTGACAACCGTTCTGTTAGATAGCTGCGTTTTGGATTTAGAAGCAGATATTTCCCTGTGCTTACTGCTGTTTCTTCCATATGCCGGTAATGGGCTGAAAACGCCTGTTTTGGGACTCTGCAGAGAAAGTGTTTGCAGACTGCTGAATCCACACACGGGTTTAACTCTGGAAGTTGAGTGCACACATTGACAACCGTTCTGCTAGATAGCTGCGTTTTGGATTTAGAAGCAGATATTTCCCTGTGCTTACTGCTGTTTCTTCCATATGCCGGTAATGGGCTGAAAACGCCTGTTTTGGGACTCTGCAGAGAAAGTGTTTGCAGACTGCTGAATCCAAACACGGGTTTAACTCTGGAAGTTGAGTGCACACATTGACAACCGTTCTGTTAGATAGCTGCGTTTTGGATTTAGAAGCAAATAATTCCCTGTGCTTACTGCTGTTTCTTCCATATGCCGGTAATGGGCTGAAAACGCCTGTTTTGGGACTCTGCAGAGAAAGTGTTTGCAGACTGCTGAATCCACACACGGGTTTAACTCTGGAAGTTGAGTGCACACATTGACAACCGTTCTGTTAGATAGCTGCGTTTTGGATTTAGAAGCAGATATTTCCCTGTGCTTACTGCTGTTTCTTCCATATGTCGGTAAAGGGCTGAAAACGCCTGTTTTGGGACTCTGCAGAGAAAGTGTTTGCAGACTGCTGAATCCACACACGGGTTTAACTCTGGAAGTCGAGTGCACACATTGACAACCGTTCTGCTAGATAGCTGCGTTTTGGATTTAGAAGCAGATATTTCCCTGGGCTTACTGCTGTTTCTTCCATATGCCGGTAATGGGCTGAAAACGCCTGTTTTGGGACTCTGCAGAGAAACTGTTTGCAGACTGCTGAATCCACACACGGGTTTAACTCTGGAAGTTGAGTGCACACATTGACAACCGTTCTGTTAGATAGCTGCGTTTTGGATTTAGAAGCAGATATTTCCCTGTGCTTACTGCTGTTTCTTCCATATGCCGGTAATGGGCTGAAAACGCCTGTTTTGGGACTCTGCAGAGAAAGTGTTTGCAGACTGCTGAATCCACACACGGGTTTAACTCTGGAAGTTGAGTGCACACATTGACAACCGTTCTGTTAGATAGCTGCGTTTTGGATTTAGAAGCAGATATTTCCCTGTGCTTACTGCTGTTTCTTCCATATGCCGGCAATGGGCTGAAAACGCCTGTTTGGGGACTCTGCAGAGAAAGGGTTTGCAGACTGCTGAATCCACACACGGGTTTAACTCTGGAAGTTGAGTGCACACATTGACAACCGTTCTGTTAGATAGCTGCGTTTTGGATTTAGAAGCAGATATTTCCCTGTGCTTACTGCTGTTTCTTCCATATGCCGGTAATGGGCTGAAAACGCCTGTTTTGGGACTCTGCAGAGAAAGGGTTTGCAGACTGCTGAATCCACACACGGGTTTAACTCTGGAAGTTGAGTGCACACATTGACAACCGTTCTGTTAGATAGCTGCGTTTTGGATTTAGAAGCAGATATTTCCCTGTGCTTACTGCTGTTTCTTCCATATGTCGGTAAAGGGCTGAAAACGCCTGTTTGGGGACTCTGCAGAGAAAGTGTTTGCAGACTGCTGAATCCACACACAGGTTTATCTCTGGAAGTTGAGTGCACACATTGACAACCGTTCTGTTAGATAGCTGCGTTTTGGATTTAGAAGCAGATATTTCACTGGGCTTACTGCTGTTTCTTCCATATGCCGGTAATGGGCTGAAAACGCCTGTTTTGGGACTCTGCAGAGAAACTGTTTGCAGACTGCTGAATCCACACACGGGTTTAACTCTGGAAGTTGAGTGCACACATTGACAACCGTTCTGTTAGATAGCTGCGTTTTGGATTTAGAAGCAGATATTTCCCTGTGCTTACTGCTGTTTCTTCCATATGCCGGTAATGGGCTGAAAACGCCTGTTTTGGGACTCTGCAGAGAAAGGGTTTGCAGACTGCTGAATCCACACACGGGTTTAACTCTGGAAGTTGAGTGCACACATTGACAACCGTTCTGTTAGATAGCTGCGTTTTGGATTTAGAAGCAGATATTTCCCTGTGCTTACTGCTGTTTCTTCCATATGCCGGTAATGGGCTGAAAACGCCTGTTTTGGGACTCTGCAGAGAAAGTGTTTGCAGACTGCTGAATCCACACACGGGTTTAACTCTGGAAGTTGAGTGCACACATTGACAACCGTTCTGTTAGATAGCTGCGTTTTGGATTTAGAAGCAGATATTTCACTGGGCTTACTGCTGTTTCTTCCATATGCCGGTAATGGGCTGAAAACGCCTGTTTTGGGACTCTGCAGAGAAAGTGTTTGCAGACTGCTGAATCCACACACGGGTTTAACTCTGGAAGTTGAGTGCACACATTGACAACCGTTCTGTTAGATAGCTGCGTTTTGGATTTAGAAGCAGATATATCCCTGGGCTTACTGCTGTTTCTTCCATATGCCGGTAATGGGCTGAAAACGCCTGTTTTGGGACTCTGCAGAGAAAGTGTTTGCAGACTGCTGAATCCACACACGGGTTTAACTCTGGAAGTTGAGTGCACACATTGACAACCGTTCTGTTAGATAGCTGCGTTTTGGATTTAGAAGCAGATATTTCCCTGTGCTTACTGCTGTTTCTTCCATATGCCGGTAATGGGCTGAAAACGCCTGTTTGGGGACTCTGCAGAGAAAGGGTTTGCAGACTGCTGAATCCACACACGGGTTTAACTCTGGAAGTTGAGTGCACACATTGACAACCGTTCTGTTAGATAGCTGCGTTTTGGATTTAGAAGCAGATATTACCCTGTGCTTACTGCTGTTTCTTCCATATGTCGGTAAAGGGCTGAAAACGCCTGTTTGGGGACTCTGCAGAGAAAGTGTTTGCAGACTGCTGAATCCACACACAGGTTTAACTCTGGAAGTTGAGTGCACACATTGACAACCGTTCTGTTAGATAGCTGCGTTTTGGATTTAGAAGCAGATATTTCCCTGTGCTTACTGCTGTTCTTCCATATGCCGGTAGTGGGCTGAAAACGCCTGTTTTGGGACTCTGCAGAGAAAGTGTTTGCAGACTGCTGAATCCACACACGGGTTTAACTCTGGAAGTTGAGTGCACACATTGACAACCGTTCTGTTAGATAGCTGCGTTTTGGATTTAGAAGCAGATATTTCCCTGTGCTTACTGCTGTTTCTTCCATATGCCGGTAATGGGCTGAAAACGCCTGTTTTGGGACTCTGCAGAGAAAGTGTTTGCAGACTGCTGAATCCACACACGGGTTTAACTCTGGAAGTTGAGTGCACACATTGACAACCGTTCTGTTAGATAGCTGCGTTTTGGATTTAGAAGCAGATATTTCCCTGTGCTTACTGCTGTTTCTTCCATATGCCGGTAATGGGCTGAAAACGCCTGTTTTGGGACTCTGCAGAGAAAGTGTTTGCAGACTGCTGAATCCACACACGGGTTTAACTCTGGAAGTTGAGTGCACACATTGACAACCGTTCTGCTAGATAGCTGCGTTTTGGATTTAGAAGCAGATATTTCCCTGTGCTTACTGCTGTTTCTTCCATATGCCGGTAATGGGCTGAAAACGCCTGTTTTGGGACTCTGCAGAGAAAGTGTTTGCAGACTGCTGAATCCACACACGGGTTTAACTCTGGAAGTTGAGTGCACACATTGACAACCGTTCTGTTAGATAGCTGCGTTTTGGATTTAGAAGCAGATATTTCCCTGTGCTTACTGCTGTTTCTTCCATATGCCGGTAATGGGCTGAAAACGCCTGTTTTGGGACTCTGCAGAGAAAGTGTTTGCAGACTGCTGAATCCACACACGGGTTTAACTCTGGAAGTTGAGTGCACACATTGACAACCGTTCTGTTAGATAGCTGCGTTTTGGATTTAGAAGCAGATATTTCCCTGTGCTTACTGCTGTTTCTTCCATATGCCGGTAGTGGGCTGAAAACGCCTGTTTTGGGACTCTGCAGAGAAAGTGTTTGCAGACTGCTGAATCCACACACGGGTTTAACTCTGGAAGTTGAGTGCACACATTGACAACCGTTCTGTTAGATAGCTGCGTTTTGGATTTAGAAGCAGATATTTCCCTGTGCTTACTGCTGTTTCTTCCATATGCCGGTAATGGGCTGAAAACGCCTGTTTTGGGACTCTGCAGAGAAAGTGTTTGCAGACTGCTGAATCCACACACGGGTTTAACTCTGGAAGTTGAGTGCACACATTGACAACCGTTCTGTTAGATAGCTGCGTTTTGGATTTAGAAGCAGATATTTCCCTGTGCTTACTGCTGTTTCTTCCATATGCCGGTAATGGGCTGAAAACGCCTGTTTTGGGACTCTGCAGAGAAAGTGTTTGCAGACTGCTGAATCCACACACGGGTTTAACTCTGGAAGTTGAGTGCACACATTGACAACCGTTCTGTTAGATAGCTGCGTTTTGGATTTAGAAGCAGATATTTCCCTGTGCTTACTGCTGTTTCTTCCATATGCCGGTAATGGGCTGAAAACGCCTGTTTTGGGACTCTGCAGAGAAAGTGTTTGCAGACTGCTGAATCCACACACGGGTTTAACTCTGGAAGTTGAGTGCACACATTGACAACCGTTCTGTTAGATAGCTGCGTTTTGGATTTAGAAGCAGATATTTCCCTGTGCTTACTGCTGTTTCTTCCATATGTCGGTAAAGGGCTGAAAACGCCTGTTTTGGGACTCTGCAGAGAAAGTGTTTGCAGACTGCTGAATCCACACACAGGTTTAACTCTGGAAGTCGAGTGCACACATTGACAACCGTTCTGCTAGATAGCTGCGTTTTGGATTTAGAAGCAGATATTTCCCTGGGCTTACTGCTGTTTCTTCCATATGCCGGTAATGGGCTGAAAACGCCTGTTTTGGGACTCTGCAGAGAAACTGTTTGCAGACTGCTGAATCCACACACGGGTTTAACTCTGGAAGTTGAGTGCACACATTGACAACCGTTCTGTTAGATAGCTGCGTTTTGGATTTAGAAGCAGATATTTCCCTGTGCTTACTGCTGTTTCTTCCATATGCCGGTAATGGGCTGAAAACGCCTGTTTTGGGACTCTGCAGAGAAAGTGTTTGCAGACTGCTGAATCCACACACGGGTTTAACTCTGGAAGTTGAGTGCACACATTGACAACCGTTCTGTTAGATAGCTGCGTTTTGGATTTAGAAGCAGATATTTCCCTGTGCTTACTGCTGTTTCTTCCATATGCCGGCAATGGGCTGAAAACGCCTGTTTGGGGACTCTGCAGAGAAAGGGTTTGCAGACTGCTGAATCCACACACGGGTTTAACTCTGGAAGTTGAGTGCACACATTGACAACCGTTCTGTTAGATAGCTGCGTTTTGGATTTAGAAGCAGATATTTCCCTGTGCTTACTGCTGTTTCTTCCATATGCCGGTAATGGGCTGAAAACGCCTGTTTTGGGACTCTGCAGAGAAAGGGTTTGCAGACTGCTGAATCCACACACGGGTTTAACTCTGGAAGTTGAGTGCACACATTGACAACCGTTCTGTTAGATAGCTGCGTTTTGGATTTAGAAGCAGATATTTCCCTGGGCTTACTGCTGTTTCTTCCATATGCCGGTAATGGGCTGAAAACGCCTGTTTTGGGACTCTGCAGAGAAACTGTTTGCAGACTGCTGAATCCACACACGGGTTTAACTCTGGAAGTTGAGTGCACACATTGACAACCGTTCTGTTAGATAGCTGCGTTTTGGATTTAGAAGCAGATATTTCCCTGTGCTTACTGCTGTTTCTTCCATATGTCGGTAAAGGGCTGAAAACGCCTGTTTGGGGACTCTGCAGAGAAAGTGTTTGCAGACTGCTGAATCCACACACAGGTTTATCTCTGGAAGTTGAGTGCACACATTGACAACCGTTCTGTTAGATAGCTGCGTTTTGGATTTAGAAGCAGATATTTCACTGGGCTTACTGCTGTTTCTTCCATATGCCGGTAATGGGCTGAAAACGCCTGTTTTGGGACTCTGCAGAGAAACTGTTTGCAGACTGCTGAATCCACACACGGGTTTAACTCTGGAAGTTGAGTGCACACATTGACAACCGTTCTGTTAGATAGCTGCGTTTTGGATTTAGAAGCAGATATTTCCCTGTGCTTACTGCTGTTTCTTCCATATGCCGGTAATGGGCTGAAAACGCCTGTTTTGGGACTCTGCAGAGAAAGGGTTTGCAGACTGCTGAATCCACACACGGGTTTAACTCTGGAAGTTGAGTGCACACATTGACAACCGTTCTGTTAGATAGCTGCGTTTTGGATTTAGAAGCAGATATTTCCCTGTGCTTACTGCTGTTTCTTCCATATGCCGGTAATGGGCTGAAAACGCCTGTTTTGGGACTCTGCAGAGAAAGTGTTTGCAGACTGCTGAATCCACACACGGGTTTAACTCTGGAAGTTGAGTGCACACATTGACAACCGTTCTGTTAGATAGCTGCGTTTTGGATTTAGAAGCAGATATATCCCTGGGCTTACTGCTGTTTCTTCCATATGCCGGTAATGGGCTGAAAACGCCTGTTTTGGGACTCTGCAGAGAAAGTGTTTGCAGACTGCTGAATCCACACACGGGTTTAACTCTGGAAGTTGAGTGCACACATTGACAACCGTTCTGTTAGATAGCTGCGTTTTGTATTTAGAAGCAGATATTTCCCTGTGCTTACTGCTGTTTCTTCCATATGCCGGTAATGGGCTGAAAACGCCTGTTTGGGGACTCTGCAGAGAAAGGGTTTGCAGACTGCTGAATCCACACACGGGTTTAACTCTGGAAGTTGAGTGCACACATTGACAACCGTTCTGTTAGATAGCTGCGTTTTGGATTTAGAAGCAGATATTACCCTGTGCTTACTGCTGTTTCTTCCATATGTCGGTAAAGGGCTGAAAACGCCTGTTTGGGGACTCTGCAGAGAAAGTGTTTGCAGACTGCTGAATCCACACACAGGTTTAACTCTGGAAGTTGAGTGCACACATTGACAACCGTTCTGTTAGATAGCTGCGTTTTGGATTTAGAAGCAGATATTTCCCTGTGCTTACTGCTGTTCTTCCATATGCCGGTAGTGGGCTGAAAACGCCTGTTTTGGGACTCTGCAGAGAAAGTGTTTGCAGACTGCTGAATCCACACACGGGTTTAACTCTGGAAGTTGAGTGCACACATTGACAACCGTTCTGTTAGATAGCTGCGTTTTGGATTTAGAAGCAGATATTTCCCTGTGCTTACTGCTGTTTCTTCCATATGCCGGTAATGGGCTGAAAACGCCTGTTTTGGGACTCTGCAGAGAAAGTGTTTGCAGACTGCTGAATCCACACACGGGTTTAACTCTGGAAGTTGAGTGCACACATTGACAACCGTTCTGTTAGATAGCTGCGTTTTGGATTTAGAAGCAGATATTTCCCTGTGCTTACTGCTGTTTCTTCCATATGCCGGTAATGGGCTGAAAACGCCTGTTTTGGGACTCTGCAGAGAAAGTGTTTGCAGACTGCTGAATCCACACACGGGTTTAACTCTGGAAGTTGAGTGCACACATTGACAACCGTTCTGCTAGATAGCTGCGTTTTGGATTTAGAAGCAGATATTTCCCTGTGCTTACTGCTGTTTCTTCCATATGCCGGTAATGGGCTGAAAACGCCTGTTTTGGGACTCTGCAGAGAAAGTGTTTGCAGACTGCTGAATCCACACACGGGTTTAACTCTGGAAGTTGAGTGCACACATTGACAACCGTTCTGTTAGATAGCTGCGTTTTGGATTTAGAAGCAGATATTTCCCTGTGCTTACTGCTGTTTCTTCCATATGCCGGTAATGGGCTGAAAACGCCTGTTTTGGGACTCTGCAGAGAAAGTGTTTGCAGACTGCTGAATCCACACACGGGTTTAACTCTGGAAGTTGAGTGCACACATTGACAACCGTTCTGTTAGATAGCTGCGTTTTGGATTTAGAAGCAGATATTTCCCTGTGCTTACTGCTGTTTCTTCCATATGCCGGTAGTGGGCTGAAAACGCCTGTTTTGGGACTCTGCAGAGAAAGTGTTTGCAGACTGCTGAATCCACACACGGGTTTAACTCTGGAAGTTGAGTGCACACATTGACAACCGTTCTGTTAGATAGCTGCGTTTTGGATTTAGAAGCAGATATTTCCCTGTGCTTACTGCTGTTTCTTCCATATGCCGGTAATGGGCTGAAAACGCCTGTTTTGGGACTCTGCAGAGAAAGTGTTTGCAGACTGCTGAATCCACACACGGGTTTAACTCTGGAAGTTCAGTGCACACATTGACAACCGTTCTGTTAGATAGCTGCGTTTTGGATTTAGAAGCAGATATTTCCCTGTGCTTACTGCTGTTTCTTCCATATGCCGGTAATGGGCTGAAAACGCCTGTTTTGGGACTCTGCAGAGAAAGTGTTTGCAGACTGCTGAATCCACACACGGGTTTAACTCTGGAAGTTGAGTGCACACATTGACAACCGTTCTGTTAGATAGCTGCGTTTTGGATTTAGAAGCAGATATTTCCCTGTGCTTACTGCTGTTTCTTCCATATGCCGGTAATGGGCTGAAAACGCCTGTTTTGGGACTCTGCAGAGAAAGTGTTTGCAGACTGCTGAATCCACACACGGGTTTAACTCTGGAAGTTGAGTGCACACATTGACAACCGTTCTGCTAGATAGCTGCGTTTTGGATTTAGAAGCAGATATTTCCCTGTGCTTACTGCTGTTTCTTCCATATGCCGGTAATGGGCTGAAAACGCCTGTTTTGGGACTCTGCAGAGAAAGTGTTTGCAGACTGCTGAATCCACACACGGGTTTAACTCTGGAAGTTGAGTGCACACATTGACAACCGTTCTGTTAGATAGCTGCGTTTTGGATTTAGAAGCAGATATTTCCCTGGGCTTACTGCTGTTTCTTCCATATGCCGGTAACGGGCTGAAAACGCCTGTTTGGGGACTCTGCAGAGAAAGTGTTTGCAGACTGCTGAATCCACACACGGGTTTAACTCTGGAAGTTGAGTGCACACATTGACAACCGTTCTGTTAGATAGCTGCGTTTTGGATTTAGAAGCTGATATTTCCCTGTGCTTACTGCTGTTTCTTCCATATGCCGGTAATGGGCTGAAAACGCCTGTTTGGGGACTCTGCAGAGAAAGTGTTTGCAGACTGCTGAATCCACACACGGGTTTAACTCTGGAAGTTGAGTGCACACATTGACAACCGTTCTGTTAGATAGCTGCGTTTTGGATTTAGAAGCAGATATTTCCCTGGGCTTACTGCTGTTTCTTCCATATGCCGGTAATGGGCTGAAAACGCCTGTTTTGGGACTCTGCAGAGAAACTGTTTGCAGACTGCTGAATCCACACACGGGTTTAACTCTGGAAGTTGAGTGCACACATTGACAACCGTTCTGTTAGATAGCTGCGTTTTGGATTTAGAAGCAGATATTTCCCTGTGCTTACTGCTGTTTCTTCCATATGCCGGTAATGGGCTGAAAACGCCTGTTTGGGGACTCTGCAGAGAAAGTGTTTGCAGACTGCTGAATCCACACACGTGTTTAACTCTGGAAGTTGAGTGCACACATTGACAACCGTTCTGTTAGATAGCTGCGTTTTGGATTTAGAAGCAGATATTTCCCTGCGCTTACTGCTGTTTCTTCCATATGCCGGTAACGGGCTGAAAACGCCTGTTTTGGGACTCTGCAGAGAAAGTGTTTGCAGACTGCTGAATCCACACACCGGTTTAACTCTGGAAGTTGAGTGCACACATTGACAACCGTTCTGTTAGATAGCTTCGTTTTGGATTTAGAAGCAGATATTTCCCTCTGCTTACTGCTGTTTCTTCCATATGCCGGTAATGGGCTGAAAACGCCTGTTTTGGGACTCTGCAGAGAAAGTGTTTGCAGACTGCTGAATCCACACACGGGTTTAACTCTGGAAGTTGAGTGCACACATTGACAACCGTTCTGTTAGATAGCTGCGTTTTGGATTTAGAAGCAGATATTTCCCTGGGCTTACTGCTGTTTCTTCCATATGCCGGTAATGGGCTGAAAACGCCTGTTTTGGGACTCTGCAGAGAAAGGGTTTGCAGACTGCTGAATCCACACACGGGTTTAACTCTGGAAGTTGAGTGCACACATTGACAACCGTTCTGTTAGATAGCTGCGTTTTGGATTTAGAAGCAGATATTTCCCTGTGCTTACTGCTGTTTCTTCCATATGCCGGTAATGGGCTGAAAATGCCTGTTTTGGGACTCTGCAGAGAAAGTGTTTGCAGACTGCTGAATCCACACACGGGTTTAACTCTGGAAGTTGAGTGCACACATTGACAACCGTTCTGTTAGATAGCTGCGTTTTGGATTTAGAAGCAGATATTTCCCTGTGCTTACTGCTGTTTCTTCCATATGTCGGTAAAGGGCTGAAAACGCCTGTTTGGGGACTCTGCAGAGAAAGTGTTTGCAGACTGCTGAATCCACACACGGGTTTAACTCTGGAAGTTGAGTGCACACATTGACAACCGTTCTGTTAGATAGCTGCGTTTTGGATTTAGAAGCAGATATTTCCCTGTGCTTACTGCTGTTCTTCCATATGCCGGTAATGGGCTGAAAACGCCTGTTTTGGGACTCTGCAGAGAAAGTGTTTGCAGACTGCTGAATCCACACACGGGTTTAACTCTGGAAGTTGAGTGCACACATTGACAACCGTTCTGTTAGATAGCTGCGTTTTGGATTTAGAAGCAGATATTTCCCTGTGCTTACTGCTGTTTCTTCCATATGCCGGTAATGGGCTGAAAACGCCTGTTTTGGGACTCTGCAGAGAAAGTGTTTGCAGACTGCTGAATCCACACACGGGTTTAACTCTGGAAGTTGAGTGCACACATTGACAACCGTTCTGTTAGATAGCTGCGTTTTGTATTTAGAAGCAGATATTTCCCTGTGCTTACTGCTGTTTCTTCCATATGCCGGTAATGGGCTGAAAACGCCTGTTTGGGGACTCTGCAGAGAAAGTGTTTGCAGACTGCTGAATCCACACACGGGTTTAACTCTGGAAGTTGAGTGCACACATTGACAACCGTTCTGTTAGATAGCTGCGTTTTGGATTTAGAAGCAGATATTTCCCTGTGCTTACTGCTGTTTCTTCCATATGCCGGTAATGGGCTGAAAACGCCTGTTTTGGGACTCTGCAGAGAAAGTGTTTGCAGACTGCTGAATCCACACACGGGTTTAACTCTGGAAGTTCAGTGCACACATTGACAACCGTTCTGTTAGATAGCTGCGTTTTGGATTTAGAAGCAGATATTTCCCTGTGCTTACTGCTGTTTCTTCCATATGCCGGTAATGGGCTGAAAACGCCTGTTTTGGGACTCTGCAGAGAAAGTGTTTGCAGACTGCTGAATCCACACACGGGTTTAACTCTGGAAGTTGAGTGCACACATTGACAACCGTTCTGTTAGATAGCTGCGTTTTGGATTTAGAAGCAGATATTTCCCTGTGCTTACTGCTGTTTCTTCCATATGCCGGTAATGGGCTGAAAACGCCTGTTTTGGGACTCTGCAGAGAAAGTGTTTGCAGACTGCTGAATCCACACACGGGTTTAACTCTGGAAGTTGAGTGCACACATTGACAACCGTTCTGCTAGATAGCTGCGTTTTGGATTTAGAAGCAGATATTTCCCTGTGCTTACTGCTGTTTCTTCCATATGCCGGTAATGGGCTGAAAACGCCTGTTTTGGGACTCTGCAGAGAAAGTGTTTGCAGACTGCTGAATCCACACACGGGTTTAACTCTGGAAGTTGAGTGCACACATTGACAACCGTTCTGTTAGATAGCTGCGTTTTGGATTTAGAAGCAGATATTTCCCTGGGCTTACTGCTGTTTCTTCCATATGCCGGTAACGGGCTGAAAACGCCTGTTTGGGGACTCTGCAGAGAAAGTGTTTGCAGACTGCTGAATCCACACACGGGTTTAACTCTGGAAGTTGAGTGCACACATTGACAACCGTTCTGTTAGATAGCTGCGTTTTGGATTTAGAAGCTGATATTTCCCTGTGCTTACTGCTGTTTCTTCCATATGCCGGTAATGGGCTGAAAACGCCTGTTTTGGGACTCTGCAGAGAAAGTGTTTGCAGACTGCTGAATCCACACACGGGTTTAACTCTGGAAGTTGAGTGCACACATTGACAACCGTTCTGTTAGATAGCTGCGTTTTGGATTTAGAAGCAGATATTTCCCTGGGCTTACTGCTGTTTCTTCCATATGCCGGTAATGGGCTGAAAACGCCTGTTTTGGGACTCTGCAGAGAAACTGTTTGCAGACTGCTGAATCCACACACGGGTTTAACTCTGGAAGTTGAGTGCACACATTGACAACCGTTCTGTTAGATAGCTGCGTTTTGGATTTAGAAGCAGATATTTCCCTGTGCTTACTGCTGTTTCTTCCATATGCCGGTAATGGGCTGAAAACGCCTGTTTGGGGACTCTGCAGAGAAAGTGTTTGCAGACTGCTGAATCCACACACGTGTTTAACTCTGGAAGTTGAGTGCACACATTGACAACCGTTCTGTTAGATAGCTGCGTTTTGGATTTAGAAGCAGATATTTCCCTGCGCTTACTGCTGTTTCTTCCATATGCCGGTAACGGGCTGAAAACGCCTGTTTTGGGACTCTGCAGAGAAAGTGTTTGCAGACTGCTGAATCCACACACCGGTTTAACTCTGGAAGTTGAGTGCACACATTGACAACCGTTCTGTTAGATAGCTTCGTTTTGGATTTAGAAGCAGATATTTCCCTCTGCTTACTGCTGTTTCTTCCATATGCCGGTAATGGGCTGAAAACGCCTGTTTTGGGACTCTGCAGAGAAAGTGTTTGCAGACTGCTGAATCCACACACGGGTTTAACTCTGGAAGTTGAGTGCACACATTGACAACCGTTCTGTTAGATAGCTGCGTTTTGGATTTAGAAGCAGATATTTCCCTGGGCTTACTGCTGTTTCTTCCATATGCCGGTAATGGGCTGAAAACGCCTGTTTTGGGACTCTGCAGAGAAAGGGTTTGCAGACTGCTGAATCCACACACGGGTTTAACTCTGGAAGTTGAGTGCACACATTGACAACCGTTCTGTTAGATAGCTGCGTTTTGGATTTAGAAGCAGATATTTCCCTGTGCTTACTGCTGTTTCTTCCATATGCCGGTAATGGGCTGAAAATGCCTGTTTTGGGACTCTGCAGAGAAAGTGTTTGCAGACTGCTGAATCCACACACGGGTTTAACTCTGGAAGTTGAGTGCACACATTGACAACCGTTCTGTTAGATAGCTGCGTTTTGGATTTAGAAGCAGATATTTCCCTGTGCTTACTGCTGTTTCTTCCATATGTCGGTAAAGGGCTGAAAACGCCTGTTTGGGGACTCTGCAGAGAAAGTGTTTGCAGACTGCTGAATCCACACACAGGTTTAACTCTGGAAGTTGAGTGCACACATTGACAACCGTTCTGTTAGATAGCTGCGTTTTGGATTTAGAAGCAGATATTTCCCTGTGCTTACTGCTGTTCTTCCATATGCCGGTAATGGGCTGAAAACGCCTGTTTTGGGACTCTGCAGAGAAAGTGTTTGCAGACTGCTGAATCCACACATGGGTTTAACTCTGGAAGTTGAGTGCACACATTGACAACCGTTCTGTTAGATAGCTGCGTTTTGGATTTAGAAGCAGATATTTCCCTGTGCTTACTGCTGTTTCTTCCATATGCCGGTAATGGGCTGAAAACGCCTGTTTTGGGACTCTGCAGAGAAAGTGTTTGCAGACTGCTGAATCCACACACGGGTTTAACTCTGGAAGTTGAGTGCACACATTGACAACCGTTCTGTTAGATAGCTGCGTTTTGTATTTAGAAGCAGATATTTCCCTGTGCTTACTGCTGTTTCTTCCATATGCCGGTAATGGGCTGAAAACGCCTGTTTGGGGACTCTGCAGAGAAAGTGTTTGCAGACTGCTGAATCCACACACGGGTTTAACTCTGGAAGTTGAGTGCACACATTGACAACCGTTCTGTTAGATAGCTGCGTTTTGGATTTAGAAGCAGATATTTCCCTGTGCTTACTGCTGTTTCTTCCATATGCCGGTAATGGGCTGAAAACGCCTGTTTTGGGACTCTGCAGAGAAAGTGTTTGCAGACTGCTGAATCCACACACGGGTTTAACTCTGGAAGTTGAGTGCACACATTGACAACCGTTCTGTTAGATAGCTGCGTTTTGGATTTAGAAGCAGATATTTCCCTGTGCTTACTGCTGTTTCTTCCATATGCCGGTAATGGGCTGAAAACGCCTGTTTTGGGACTCTGCAGAGAAAGTGTTTGCAGACTGCTGAATCCACACACGGGTTTAACTCTGGAAGTTGAGTGCACACATTGACAACCGTTCTGTTAGATAGCTTCGTTTTGGATTTAGAAGCAGATATTTCCCTCTGCTTACTGCTGTTTCTTCCATATGCCGGTAATGGGCTGAAAACGCCTGTTTGGGGACTCTGCAGAGAAAGTGTTTGCAGACTGCTGAATCCACACACGGGTTTAACTCTGGAAGTTGAGTGCACACATTGACAACCGTTCTGTTAGATAGCTGCGTTTTGGATTTAGAAGCAGATATTTCCCTGTGCTTACTGCTGTTTCTTCCATATGCCGGTAATGGGCTGAAAACGCCTGTTTGGGGACTCTGCAGAGAAAGTGTTTGCAGACTGCTGAATCCACACACGGGTTTAACTCTGGAAGTTGAGTGCACACATTGACAACCGTTCTGTTAGATAGCTGCGTTTTGGATTTAGAAGCAGATATTTCCCTGTGCTTACTGCTGTTTCTTCCATATGCCGGTAATGGGCTGAAAACGCCTGTTTTGGGACTCTGCAGAGAAAGTGTTTGCAGACTGCTGAATCCACACACGGGTTTAACTCTGGAAGTTGAGTGCACACATTGACAACCGTTCTGTTAGATAGCTGCGTTTTGGATTTAGAAGCAGATATTTCCCTGCGCTTACTGCTGTTTCTTCCATATGCCGGTAATGGGCTGAAAACGCCTGTTTTGGGACTCTGCAGAGAAAGTGTTTGCAGACTGCTGAATCCACACACGGGTTTAACTCTGGAAGTTGAGTGCACACATTGACAACCGTTCTGTTAGATAGCTTCGTTTTGGATTTAGAAGCAGATATTTCCCTCTGCTTACTGCTGTTTCTTCCATATGCCGGTAATGGGCTGAAAACGCCTGTTTGGGGACTCTGCAGAGAAAGTGTTTGCAGACTGCTGAATCCACACACGGGTTTAACTCTGGAAGTTGAGTGCACACATTGACAACCGTTCTGTTAGATAGCTGCGTTTTGGATTTAGAAGCAGATATTTCCCTGTGCTTACTGCTGTTTCTTCCATATGCCGGTAATGGGCTGAAAACGCCTGTTTGGGGACTCTGCAGAGAAAGTGTTTGCAGACTGCTGAATCCACACACGGGTTTAACTCTGGAAGTTGAGTGCACACATTGACAACCGTTCTGTTAGATAGCTGCGTTTTGGATTTAGAAGCAGATATTTCCCTGCGCTTACTGCTGTTTCTTCCATATGCCGGTAATGGGCTGAAAACGCCTGTTTTGGGACTCTGCAGAGAAAGTGTTTGCAGACTGCTGAATCCACACACGGGTTTAACTCTGGAAGTTGAGTGCACACATTGACAACCGTTCTGTTAGATAGCTTCGTTTTGGATTTAGAAGCAGATATTTCCCTCTGCTTACTGCTGTTTCTTCCATATGCCGGTAATGGGCTGAAAACGCCTGTTTTGGGACTCTGCAGAGAAAGTGTTTGCAGACTGCTGAATCCACACACGGGTTTAACTCTGGAAGTTGAGTGCACACATTGACAACCGTTCTGTTAGATAGCTGCGTTTTGGATTTAGAAGCAGATATTTCCCTGTGCTTACTGCTGTTTCTTCCATATGCCGGTAATGGGCTGAAAACGCCTGTTTGGGGACTCTGCAGAGAAAGTGTTTGCAGACTGCTGAATCCACACACGGGTTTAACTCTGGAAGTTGAGTGCACACATTGACAACCGTTCTGTTAGATAGCTGCGTTTTGGATTTAGAAGCAGATATTTCCCTGTGCTTACTGCTGTTTCTTCCATATGCCGGTAATGGGCTGAAAACGCCTGTTTTGGGACTCTGCAGAGAAAGTGTTTGCAGACTGCTGAATCCACAAACGGGTTTAACTCTGGAAGTTGAGTGCACACATTGACAACCGTTCTGTTAGATAGCTGCGTTTTGGATTTAGAAGCTGATATTTCCCTGTGCTTACTGCTGTTTCTTCCATATGCCGGTAATGGGCTGAAAACGCCTGTTTGGGGACTCTGCAGAGAAAGTGTTTGCAGACTGCTGAATCCACACACGGGTTTAACTCTGGAAGTTGAGTGCACACATTGACAACCGTTCTGTTAGATAGCTGCGTTTTGGATTTAGAAGCAGATATTTCCCTGGGCTTACTGCTGTTTCTTCCATATGCCGGTAATGGGCTGAAAACGCCTGTTTTGGGACTCTGCAGAGAAACTGTTTGCAGACTGCTGAATCCACACACGGGTTTAACTCTGGAAGTTGAGTGCACACATTGACAACCGTTCTGTTAGATAGCTGCGTTTTGGATTTAGAAGCAGATATTTCCCTGTGCTTACTGCTGTTTCTTCCATATGCCGGTAATGGGCTGAAAACGCCTGTTTTGGGACTCTGCAGAGAAAGTGTTTGCAGACTGCTGAATCCACACACGGGTTTAACTCTGGAAGTTGAGTGCACACATTGACAACCGTTCTGTTAGATAGCTGCGTTTTGGATTTAGAAGCTGATATTTCCCTGTGCTTACTGCTGTTTCTTCCATATGCCGGTAATGGGCTGAAAACGCCTGTTTGGGGACTCTGCAGAGAAAGTGTTTGCAGACTGCTGAATCCACACACGGGTTTAACTCTGGAAGTTGAGTGCACACATTGACAACCGTTCTGTTAGATAGCTGCGTTTTGGATTTAGAAGCAGATATTTCCCTGGGCTTACTGCTGTTTCTTCCATATGCCGGTAATGGGCTGAAAACGCCTGTTTTGGGACTCTGCAGAGAAACTGTTTGCAGACTGCTGAATCCACACACGGGTTTAACTCTGGAAGTTGAGTGCACACATTGACAACCGTTCTGTTAGATAGCTGCGTTTTGGATTTAGAAGCAGATATTTCCCTGTGCTTACTGCTGTTTCTTCCATATGCCGGTAATGGGCTGAAAACGCCTGTTTGGGGACTCTGCAGAGAAAGTGTTTGCAGACTGCTGAATCCACACACGTGTTTAACTCTGGAAGTTGAGTGCACACATTGACAACCGTTCTGTTAGATAGCTGCGTTTTGGATTTAGAAGCAGATATTTCCCTGCGCTTACTGCTGTTTCTTCCATATGCCGGTAACGGGCTGAAAACGCCTGTTTTGGGACTCTGCAGAGAAAGTGTTTGCAGACTGCTGAATCCACACACCGGTTTAACTCTGGAAGTTGAGTGCACACATTGAGAACCGTTCTGTTAGATAGCTTCGTTTTGGATTTAGAAGCAGATATTTCCCTCTGCTTACTGCTGTTTCTTCCATATGCCGGTAATGGGCTGAAAACGCCTGTTTTGGGACTCTGCAGAGAAAGTGTTTGCAGACTGCTGAATCCACACACGGGTTTAACTCTGGAAGTTGAGTGCACAGATTGACAACCGTTCTGTTAGATAGCTGCGTTTTGGATTTAGAAGCAGATATTTCCCTGGGCTTACTGCTGTTTCTTCCATATGCCGGTAATGGGCTGAAAACGCCTGTTTTGGGACTCTGCAGAGAAAGTGTTTGCAGACTGCTGAATCCACACACGGGTTTAACTCTGGAAGTTGAGTGCACACATTGACAACCGTTCTGTTAGATAGCTGCGTTTTGGATTTAGAAGCAGATATTTCCCTGGGCTTACTGCTGTTTCTTCCATATGCCGGTAATGGGCTGAAAACGCCTGTTTTGGGACTCTGCAGAGAAAGTGTTTGCAGACTGCTGAATCCACACACGGGTTTAACTCTGGAAGTTGAGTGCACACATTGACAACCGTTCTGTTAGATAGCTGCGTTTTGGATTTAGAAGCAGATATTTCCCTGTGCTTACTGCTGTTTCTTCCATATGCCGGTAATGGGCTGAAAACGCCTGTTTGGGGACTCTGCAGAGAAAGTGTTTGCAGACTGCTGAATCCACACACGGGTTTAACTCTGGAAGCTGAGTGCACACATTGACAACCGTTCTGTTAGATAGCTGCGTTTTGGATTTAGAAGCAGATATTTCCCTGCGCTTACTGCTGTTTCTTCCATATGCCGGTAACGGGCTGAAAACGCCTGTTTTGGGACTCTGCAGAGAAAGTGTTTGCAGACTGCTGAATCCACACACGGGTTTAACTCTGGAAGTTGAGTGCACACATTGACAACCGTTCTGTTAGATAGCTTCGTTTTGGATTTAGAAGCAGATATTTCCCTCTGCTTACTGCTGTTTCTTCCATATGCCGGTAATGGGCTGAAAACGCCTGTTTGGGGACTCTGCAGAGAAAGTGTTTGCAGACTGCTGAATCCACACACGGGTTTAACTCTGGAAGTTGAGTGCACACATTGACAACCGTTCTGTTAGATAGCTGCGTTTTGGATTTAGAAGCAGATATTTCCCTGTGCTTACTGCTGTTTCTTCCATATGCCGGTAATGGGCTGAAAACGCCTGTTTTGGGACTCTGCAGAGAAAGTGTTTGCAGACTGCTGAATCCACACACGGGTTTAACTCTGGAAGTTGAGTGCACACATTGACAACCGTTCTGTTAGATAGCTGCGTTTTGGATTTAGAAGCAGATATTTCCCTGGGCTTACTGCTGTTTCTTCCATATGCCGGTAATGGGCTGAAAACGCCTGTTTGGTGACTCTGCAGAGAAAGGGTTTGCAGACTGCTGAATCCACACACGGGTTTAACTCTGGAAGTTGAGTGCACACATTGACAACCGTTCTGTTAGATAGCTGCGTTTTGGATTTAGAAGCAGATATTTCCCTGTGCTTACTGCTGTTTCTTCCATATGTCGGTAAAGGGCTGAAAACGCCTGTTTGGGGACTCTGCAGAGAAAGTGTTTGCAGACTGCTGAATCCACACACAGGTTTAACTCTGGAAGTTGAGTGCACACATTGACAACCGTTCTGTTAGATAGCTGCGTTTTGGATTTAGAAGCAGATATTTCCCTGTGCTTACTGCTGTTCTTCCATATGCCGGTAATGGGCTGAAAACGCCTGTTTTGGGACTCTGCAGAGAAAGTGTTTGCAGACTGCTGAATCCACACACGGGTTTAACTCTGGAAGTTGAGTGCACACATTGACAACCGTTCTGTTAGATAGCTGCGTTTTGGATTTAGAAGCAGATATTTCCCTGTGCTTACTGCTGTTTCTTCCATATGCCGGTAATGGGCTGAAAACGCCTGTTTTGGGACTCTGCAGAGAAAGTGTTTGCAGACTGCTGAATCCACACACGGGTTTAACTCTGGAAGTTGAGTGCACACATTGACAACCGTTCTGTTAGATAGCTGCGTTTTGGATTTAGAAGCAGATATTTCCCTGTGCTTACTGCTGTTTCTTCCATATGCCGGTAATGGGCTGAAAACGCCTGTTTGGGGACTCTGCAGAGAAAGGGTTTGCAGACTGCTGAATCCACACACGGGTTTAACTCTGGAAGTTGAGTGCACACATTGACAACCGTTCTGTTAGATAGCTGCGTTTTGGATTTAGAAGCAGATATTTCCCTGTGCTTACTGCTGTTTCTTCCATATGCCGGTAATGGGCTGAAAACGCCTGTTTTGGGACTCTGCAGAGAAAGTGTTTGCAGACTGCTGAATCCACACACGGGTTTAACTCTGGAAGTTGAGTGCACACATTGACAACCGTTCTGTTAGATAGCTGCGTTTTGGATTTAGAAGCAGATATTTCCCTGCGCTTACTGCTGTTTCTTCCATATGCCGGTAATGGGCTGAAAACGCCTGTTTTGGGACTCTGCAGAGAAAGTGTTTGCAGACTGCTGAATCCACACACGGGTTTAACTCTGGAAGTTGAGTGCACACATTGACAACCGTTCTGTTAGATAGCTTCGTTTTGGATTTAGAAGCAGATATTTCCCTCTGCTTACTGCTGTTTCTTCCATATGCCGGTAATGGGCTGAAAACGCCTGTTTGGGGACTCTGCAGAGAAAGTGTTTGCAGACTGCTGAATCCACACACGGGTTTAACTCTGGAAGTTGAGTGCACACATTGACAACCGTTCTGTTAGATAGCTGCGTTTTGGATTTAGAAGCAGATATTTCCCTGTGCTTACTGCTGTTTCTTCCACATGCCGGTAATGGGCTGAAAACGCCTGTTTGGGGACTCTGCAGAGAAAGTGTTTGCAGACTGCTGAATCCACACACGGGTTTAACTCTGGAAGTTGAGTGCACACATTGACAACCGTTCTGTTAGATAGCTGCGTTTTCGATTTAGAAGCAGATATTTCCCTGCGCTTACTGCTGTTTCTTCCATATGCCGGTAATGGGCTGAAAACGCCTGTTTTGGGACTCTGCAGAGAAAGTGTTTGCAGACTGCTGAATCCACACACGGGTTTAACTCTGGAAGTTGAGTGCACACATTGACAACCGTTCTGTTAGATAGCTTCGTTTTGGATTTAGAAGCAGATATTTCCCTGTGCTTACTGCTGTTTCTTCCATATGCCGGTAATGGGCTGAAAACGCCTGTTTTGGGACTCTGCAGAGAAAGTGTTTGCAGACTGCTGAATCCACACACGGGTTTAACTCTGGAAGTTGAGTGCACACATTGACAACCGTTCTGTTAGATAGCTGCGTTTTGGATTTAGAAGCAGATATTTCCCTGTGCTTACTGCTGTTTCTTCCATATGCCGGTAATGGGCTGAAAACGCCTGTTTGGGGACTCTGCAGAGAAAGTGTTTGCAGACTGCTGAATCCACACACGGGTTTAACTCTGGAAGTTGAGTGCACACATTGACAACCGTTCTGTTAGATAGCTGCGTTTTGGATTTAGAAGCAGATATTTCCCTGTGCTTACTGCTGTTTCTTCCATATGCCGGTAATGGGCTGAAAACGCCTGTTTTGGGACTCTGCAGAGAAAGTGTTTGCAGACTGCTGAATCCACACACGGGTTTAACTCTGGAAGTTGAGTGCACACATTGACAACCGTTCTGTTAGATAGCTGCGTTTTGGATTTAGAAGCAGATATTTCCCTGTGCTTACTGCTGTTTCTTCCATATGCCGGTAATGGGCTGAAAACGCCTGTTTTGGGACTCTGCAGAGAAAGGGTTTGCAGACTGCTGAATCCACACACGGGTTTAACTCTGGAAGTTGAGTGCACACATTGACAACCGTTCTGTTAGATAGCTGCGTTTTGGATTTAGAAGCAGATATTTCCCTGTGCTTACTGCTGTTTCTTCCATATGTCGGTAAAGGGCTGAAAACGCCTGTTTGGGGTCTCTGCAGAGAAAGTGTTTGCAGACTGCTGAATCCACACACAGGTTTGACTCTGGAAGTTGAGTGCACACATTGACAACCGTTCTGTTAGATAGCTGCGTTTTGGATTTAGAAGCAGATATTTCCCTGTGCTTACTGCTGTTCTTCCATATGCCGGTAATGGGCTGAAAACGCCTGTTTTGGGACTCTGCAGAGAAAGTGTTTGCAGACTGCTGAATCCACACACGGGTTTAACTCTGGAAGTTGAGTGCACACATTGACAACCGTTCTGTTAGATAGCTGCGTTTTGGATTTAGAAGCAGATATTTCCCTGTGCTTACTGCTGTTTCTTCCATATGCCGGTAATGGGCTGAAAACGCCTGTTTTGGGACTCTGCAGAGAAAGTGTTTGCAGACTGCTGTATCCACACACGGGTTTAACTCTGGAAGTTGAGTCCACACATTGACAACCGTTCTGCTAGATAG
The DNA here is from genome assembly GCF_030222135.1 of Aotus nancymaae. Lineage (NCBI taxonomy): Eukaryota > Metazoa > Chordata > Mammalia > Primates > Aotidae > Aotus > Aotus nancymaae. The sequence goes on along the minus strand of NW_026988900.1, from coordinate 66,281 downwards.
CTGCGTTTTGGATTTAGAAGCAGATATTTCCCTGTGCTTACTGCTGTTTCTTCCTTATGCCGGTAATGGGCTGAAAACGCCTGTTTTGGGACTCTGCAGAGAAAGTGTTTGCAGACTGCTGAATCCACACACGGGTTTAACTCTGGAAGTTGAGTGCACACATTGACAACCGTTCTGTTAGATAGCTGCGTTTTGGATTTAGAAGCAGATATTTCCCTGGGCTTACTGCTGTTTCTTCCATATGCCGGTAACGGGCTGAAAACGCCTGTTTGGGGACTCTGCAGAGAAAGTGTTTGCAGACTGCTGAATCCACACACGGGTTTAACTCTGGAAGTGGAGTGCACACATTGACAACCGTTCTGTTAGATAGCTGCGTTTTGGATTTAGAAGCAGATATTTCCCTGTGCTTACTGCTGTTTCTTCCATATGCCGGTAATGGGCTGAAAACGCCTGTTTGGGGACTCTGCAGAGAAAGTGTTTGCAGACTGCTGAATCCACACACGGGTTTAACTCTGGAAGTTGAGTGCACACATTGACAACCGTTCTGTTAGATAGCTGCGTTTTGGATTTAGAAGCAGATATTTCCCTGTGCTTACTGCTGTTTCTTCCATATGCCGGTAATGGGCTGAAAACGACTGTTTGGGGACTCTGCAGAGAAAGTGTTTGCAGACTGCTGAATCCACACCCGGGTTTAACTCTGGAAGTTGAGTGCACACATTGACAACCGTTCTGTTAGATAGCTGCGTTTTGGATTTAGAAGCAGATATTTCCCTGTGCTTACTGCTGTTTCTTCCATATGCCGGTAATGGGCTGAAAACGCCTGTTTTGGGACTCTGCAGAGAAAGTGTTTGCAGACTGCTGAATCCACACACGGGTTTAACTCTGGAAGTTGAGTGCACACATTGACAACCGTTCTGTTAGATAGCTGCGTTTTGGATTTAGAAGCAGATATTTCCCTGTGCTTACTGCTGTTTCTTCCATATGCCGGTAATGGGCTGAAAACGCCTGTTTTGGGACTCTGCAGAGAAACTGTTTGCAGACTGCTGAATCCACACACGGGTTTAACTCTGGAAGTTGAGTGCACACATTGACAACCGTTCTGCTAGATAGCTGCGTTTTGGATTTAGAAGCAGATATTTCCCTGTGCTTACTGCTGTTTCTTCCTTATGCCGGTAATGGGCTGAAAACGCCTGTTTTGGGACTCTGCAGAGAAAGTGTTTGCAGACTGCTGAATCCACACACGGGTTTAACTCTGGAAGTTGAGTGCACACATTGACAACCGTTCTGTTAGATAGCTGCGTTTTGGATTTAGAAGCAGATATTTCCCTGGGCTTACTGCTGTTTCTTCCATATGCCGGTAACGGGCTGAAAACGCCTGTTTGGGGACTCTGCAGAGAAAGTGTTTGCAGACTGCTGAATCCACACACGGGTTTAACTCTGGAAGTGGAGTGCACACATTGACAACCGTTCTGTTAGATAGCTGCGTTTTGGATTTAGAAGCAGATATTTCCCTGTGCTTACTGCTGTTTCTTCCATATGCCGGTAATGGGCTGAAAACGCCTGTTTGGGGACTCTGCAGAGAAAGTGTTTGCAGACTGCTGAATCCACACACGGGTTTAACTCTGGAAGTTGAGTGCACACATTGACAACCGTTCTGTTAGATAGCTGCGTTTTGGATTTAGAAGCAGATATTTCCCTGTGCTTACTGCTGTTTCTTCCATATGCCGGTAATGGGCTGAAAACGACTGTTTGGGGACTCTGCAGAGAAAGTGTTTGCAGACTGCTGAATCCACACCCGGGTTTAACTCTGGAAGTTGAGTGCACACATTGACAACCGTTCTGTTAGATAGCTGCGTTTTGGATTTAGAAGCAGATATTTCCCTGTGCTTACTGCTGTTTCTTCCATATGCCGGTAATGGGCTGAAAACGCCTGTTTTGGGACTCTGCAGAGAAAGTGTTTGCAGACTGCTGAATCCACACACGGGTTTAACTCTGGAAGTTGAGTGCACACATTGACAACCGTTCTGTTAGATAGCTGCGTTTTGGATTTAGAAGCAGATATTTCCCTGTGCTTACTGCTGTTTCTTCCATATGCCGGTAATGGGCTGAAAACGCCTGTTTTGGGACTCTGCAGAGAAACTGTTTGCAGACTGCTGAATCCACACACGGGTTTAACTCTGGAAGTTGAGTGCACACATTGACAACCGTTCTGCTAGATAGCTGCGTTTTGGATTTAGAAGCAGATATTTCCCTGTGCTTACTGCTGTTTCTTCCTTATGCCGGTAATGGGCTGAAAACGCCTGTTTTGGGACTCTGCAGAGAAAGTGTTTGCAGACTGCTGAATCCACACACGGGTTTAACTCTGGAAGTTGAGTGCACACATTGACAACCGTTCTGTTAGATAGCTGCGTTTTGGATTTAGAAGCAGATATTTCCCTGGGCTTACTGCTGTTTCTTCCATATGCCGGTAACGGGCTGAAAACGCCTGTTTGGGGACTCTGCAGAGAAAGTGTCTGCAGACTGCTGAATCCACACACGGGTTTAACTCTGGAAGTTGAGTGCACACATTGACAACCGTTCTGTTAGATAGCTGCGTTTTGGATTTAGAAGCAGATATTTCCCTGTGCTTACTGCTGTTTCTTCCATATGCCGGTAATGGGCTGAAAATGCCTGTTTGGGGACTCTGCAGAGAAAGTGTTTGCAGACTGCTGAATCCACACACGGGTTTAACTCTGGAAGTTGAGTGCACACATTGACAACCGTTCTGTTAGATAGCTGCGTTTTGGATTTAGAAGCAGATATTTCCCTGTGCTTACTGCTGTTTCTTCCATATGCCGGTAATGGGCTGAAAACGACTGTTTGGGGACTCTGCAGAGAAAGTGTTTGCAGACTGCTGAATCCACACCCGGGTTTAACTCTGGAAGTTGAGTGCACACATTGACAACCGTTCTGTTAGATAGCTGCGTTTTGGATTTAGAAGCAGATATTTCCCTGTGCTTACTGCTGTTTCTTCCATATGCCGGTAATGGGCTGAAAACGCCTGTTTTGGGACTCTGCAGAGAAAGTGTTTGCAGACTGCTGAATCCACACACGGGTTTAACTCTGGAAGTTGAGTGCACACATTGACAACCGTTCTGTTAGATAGCTGCGTTTTGGATTTAGAAGCAGATATTTCCCTGTGCTTACTGCTGTTTCTTCCATATGCCGGTAATGGGCTGAAAACGCCTGTTTTGGGACTCTGCAGAGAAAGTGTTTGCAGACTGCTGAATCCACACACGGGTTTAACTCTGGAAGTTGAGTGCACACATTGACAACCGTTCTGTTAGATAGCTGCGTTTTGGATTTAGAAGCAGATATTTCCCTGTGCTTACTGCTGTTTCTTCCATATGCCGGTAATGGGCTGAAAACGCCTGTTTTGGGACTCTGCAGAGAAAGTGTTTGCAGACTGCTGAATCCACACACGGGTTTAACTCTGGAAGTTGAGTGCACACATTGACAACCGTTCTGTTAGATAGCTGCGTTTTGGATTTAGAAGCAGATATTTCCCTGTGCTTACTGCTGTTTCTTCCATATGCCGGTAATGGGCTGAAAACGCCTGTTTTGGGACTCTGCAGAGAAAGTGTTTGCAGACTGCTGAATCCACACACGGGTTTAACTCTGGAAGTTGAGTGCACACATTGACAACCGTTCTGTTAGATAGCTGCGTTTTGGATTTAGAAGCAGATATTTCCCTGTGCTTACTGCTGTTTCTTCCATATGCCGGTAATGGGCTGAAAACGCCTGTTTTGGGACTCTGCAGAGAAAGTGTTTGCAGACTGCTGAATCCACACACGGGTTTAACTCTGGAAGTTGAGTCCACACATTGACAACCGTTCTGCTAGATAGCTGCGTTTTGGATTTAGAAGCAGATATTTCCCTGTGCTTACTGCTGTTTCTTCCTTATGCCGGTAATGGGCTGAAAACGCCTGTTTTGGGACTCTGCAGAGAAAGTGTTTGCAGACTGCTGAATCCACACACGGGTTTAACTCTGGAAGTTGAGTGCACACATTGACAACCGTTCTGTTAGATAGCTGCGTTTTGGATTTAGAAGCAGATATTTCCCTGGGCTTACTGCTGTTTCTTCCATATGCCGGTAACGGGCTGAAAACGCCTGTTTGGGGACTCTGCAGAGAAAGTGTTTGCAGACTGCTGAATCCACACACGGGTTTAACTCTGGAAGTGGAGTGCACACATTGACAACCGTTCTGTTAGATAGCTGCGTTTTGGATTTAGAAGCAGATATTTCCCTGTGCTTACTGCTGTTTCTTCCATATGCCGGTAATGGGCTGAAAACGCCTGTTTGGGGACTCTGCAGAGAAAGTGTTTGCAGACTGCTGAATCCACACACGGGTTTAACTCTGGAAGTTGAGTGCACACATTGACAACCGTTCTGTTAGATAGCTGCGTTTTGGATTTAGAAGCAGATATTTCCCTGTGCTTACTGCTGTTTCTTCCATATGCCGGTAATGGGCTGAAAACGACTGTTTGGGGACTCTGCAGAGAAAGTGTTTGCAGACTGCTGAATCCACACCCGGGTTTAACTCTGGAAGTTGAGTGCACACATTGACAACCGTTCTGTTAGATAGCTGCGTTTTGGATTTAGAAGCAGATATTTCCCTGTGCTTACTGCTGTTTCTTCCATATGCCGGTAATGGGCTGAAAACGCCTGTTTTGGGACTCTGCAGAGAAAGTGTTTGCAGACTGCTGAATCCACACACGGGTTTAACTCTGGAAGTTGAGTGCACACATTGACAACCGTTCTGTTAGATAGCTGCGTTTTGGATTTAGAAGCAGATATTTCCCTGTGCTTACTGCTGTTTCTTCCATATGCCGGTAATGGGCTGAAAACGCCTGTTTTGGGACTCTGCAGAGAAACTGTTTGCAGACTGCTGAATCCACACACGGGTTTAACTCTGGAAGTTGAGTGCACACATTGACAACCGTTCTGCTAGATAGCTGCGTTTTGGATTTAGAAGCAGATATTTCCCTGTGCTTACTGCTGTTTCTTCCTTATGCCGGTAATGGGCTGAAAACGCCTGTTTTGGGACTCTGCAGAGAAAGTGTTTGCAGACTGCTGAATCCACACACGGGTTTAACTCTGGAAGTTGAGTGCACACATTGACAACCGTTCTGTTAGATAGCTGCGTTTTGGATTTAGAAGCAGATATTTCCCTGGGCTTACTGCTGTTTCTTCCATATGCCGGTAACGGGCTGAAAACGCCTGTTTGGGGACTCTGCAGAGAAACTGTTTGCAGACCGCTGAATCCACACACGGGTTTAACTCTGGAAGTTGAGTGCACACATTGACAACCGTTCTGTTAGATAGCTGCGTTTTGGATTTAGAAGCAGATATTTCCCTGTGCTTACTGCTGTTTCTTCCATATGCCGGTAATGGGCTGAAAATGCCTGTTTGGGGACTCTGCAGAGAAAGTGTTTGCAGACTGCTGAATCCACACACGGGTTTAACTCTGGAAGTTGAGTGCACACATTGACAACCGTTCTGTTAGATAGCTGCGTTTTGGATTTAGAAGCAGATATTTCCCTGTGCTTACTGCTGTTTCTTCCATATGCCGGTAATGGGCTGAAAACGACTGTTTGGGGACTCTGCAGAGAAAGTGTTTGCAGACTGCTGAATCCACACCCGGGTTTAACTCTGGAAGTTGAGTGCACACATTGACAACCGTTCTGTTAGATAGCTGCGTTTTGGATTTAGAAGCAGATATTTCCCTGTGCTTACTGCTGTTTCTTCCATATGCCGGTAATGGGCTGAAAACGCCTGTTTTGGGACTCTGCAGAGAAAGTGTTTGCAGACTGCTGAATCCACACACGGGTTTAACTCTGGAAGTTGAGTGCACACATTGACAACCGTTCTGTTAGATAGCTGCGTTTTGGATTTAGAAGCAGATATTTCCCTGTGCTTACTGCTGTTTCTTCCATATGCCGGTAATGGGCTGAAAACGCCTGTTTTGGGACTCTGCAGAGAAAGTGTTTGCAGACTGCTGAATCCACACACCGGTTTAACTCTGGAAGTTGAGTGCACACATTGACAACCGTTCTGTTAGATAGCTGCGTTTTGGATTTAGAAGCAGATATTTCCCTGAGCTTACTGCTGTTTCTTCCATATGCCGGTAATGGGCTGAAAACGCCTGTTTTGGGACTCTGCAGAGAAAGTGTTTGCAGACTGCTGAATCCACACACGGGTTTAACTCTGGAAGTTGAGTGCACACATTGACAACCGTTCTGTTAGATAGCTGCGTTTTGGATTTAGAAGCAGATATTTCCCTGTGCTTACTGCTTTTTCTTCCATATGCCGGTAATGGGCTGAAAACGCCTGTTTTGGGACTCTGCAGAGAAAGTGTTTGCAGACTGCTGAATCCACACACGGGTTTACCTCTGGAAGTTGAGTGCACACATTGACAACCGTTCTGTTAGATAGCTGCGTTTTGGATTTAGAAGCAGATATTTCCCTGTGCTTACTGCTGTTTCTTCCATATGCCGGTAATGGGCTGAAAACGCCTGTTTTGGGACTCTGCAGAGAAAGTGTTTGCAGACTGCTGAATCCACACACGGGTTTAACTCTGGAAGTTGAGTGCACACATTGACAACCGTTCTGTTAGATAGCTGCGTTTTGGATTTAGAAGCAGATATTTCCCTGTGCTTACTGCTGTTTCTTCCATATTCCGGTAATGGGCTGAAAACGCCTGTTTTGGGACTCTGCAGAGAAAGTGTTTGCAGACTGCTGAATCCACACACGGGTTTAACTCTGGAAGTTGAGTGCACACATTGACAACCGTTCTGTTAGATAGCTGCGTTTTGGATTTAGAAGCAGATATTTCCCTGCGCTTACTGCTGTTTCTTCCATATGCCGGTAATGGGCTGAAAACGCCTGTTTTGGGACTCTGCAGAGAAAGGGTTTGCAGACTGCTGAATACACACACGGGTTTAACTCTGGAAGTTGAGTGCACACATTGACAACCGTTCTGTTAGATAGCTTCGTTTTGGATTTAGAAGCAGATATTTCCCTCTGCTTACTGCTGTTTCTTCCATACGCCGGTAATGGGCTGAAAACGCCTGTTTGGGGACTCTGCAGAGAAAGTGTTTGCAGACTGCTGAATCCACACACGGGTTTAACTCTGGAAGTTGAGTGCACACATTGACAACCGTTCTGTTAGATAGCTGCGTTTTGGATTTAGAAGCAGATATTTCCCTGTGCTTACTGCTGTTTCTTCCATATGCCGGTAATGGGCTGAAAACGCCTGTTTGGGGACTCTGCAGAGAAAGTGTTTGCAGACTGCTGAATCCACACACGGGTTTAACTCTGGAAGTTGAGTGCACACATTGACAACCGTTCTGTTAGATAGCTGCGTTTTTGATTTAGAAGCAGATATTTCCCTGGGCTTACTGCTGTTTCTTCCATATGCCGGTAATGGGCTGAAAACGCCTGTTTTGGGACTCTGCAGAGAAAGTCCTTGCAGATTGCTGAATCCACACACGGGTTTAACTCTGGAAGTTGAGTGCACACATTGACAACCGTTCTGTTAGAGAGCTGCGTTTTGGATTTAGAAGCAGATATTTCCCTGTGCTTACTGCTGTTTCTTCCATATGCCTGTAATGGGCTGAAAACGCCTGTTTTGGGACTCTGCAGAGAAAGTGTTTGCAGACTGCTGAATCCACACACGGGTTTAACTCTGGAAGTTGAGTGCACACATTGACAACCGTTCTGTTAGATAGCTGCGTTTTGGATTTAGAAGCAGATATTTCCCTGTGCTTACTGCTGTTTCTTCCATATGCCGGTAATGGGCTGAAAACGCCTGTTTTGGGACTCTGCAGAGAAAGTGTTTGCAGACTGCTGAATCCACACACGGGTTTAACTCTGGAAGTTGAGTGCACACATTGACAACCGTTCTGTTAGATAGCTGCGTTTTGGATTTAGAAGCAGATATTTCCCTGTGCTTACTGCTGTTGCTTCCATATGCCGGTAATGGGCTGAAAACGCCTGTTTTGGGACTCTGCAGAGAAAGTGTTTGCAGACTGCTGAATCCACACACGGGTTTAACTCTGGAAGTTGAGTGCACACATTGACAACCGTTCTGCTAGATAGCTGCGTTTTGGATTTAGAAGCAGATATTTCCCTGTGCTTACTGCTGTTTCTTCCATATGCCGGTAATGAGCTGAAAACGCCTGTTTGGGGACTCTGCAGAGAAAGTGTTTGCAGACTGCTGAATCCACACACGGGTTTAACTCTGGAAGTTGAGTGCACACATTGACAACCGTTCTGTTAGATAGCTGCGTTTTGGATTTAGAAGCAGATATTTCCCTGGGCTTACTGCTGTTTCTTCCATATGCCGGTAACGGGCTGAAAACGCCTGTTTGGGGACTCTGCAGAGAAAGTGTTTGCAGACTGCTGAATCCACACACCGGTTTAACTCTGGAAGTTGAGTGCACACATTGACAACCGTTCTGTTAGATAGCTGCGTTTTGGATTTAGAAGCAGATATTTCCCTGTGCTTACTGCTGTTTCTTCCATATGCCGGTAACGGGCTGAAAACGCCTGTTTGGGGACTCTGCAGAGAAAGTGTTTGCAGACTGCTGAATCCACACACGGGTTTAACTCTGGAAGTTGAGTGCACACATTGACAACCGTTCTGTTAGATAGCTGCGTTTTGGATTTAGAAGCAGATATTTCCCTGTGCTTACTGCTGTTTCTTCCATATGCCGGTAATGGGCTGAAAACGCCTGTTTGGGGACTCTGCAGAGAAAGTGTTTGCAGACTGCTGAATCCACACACGGGTTTAACTCTGGAAGTTGAGTGCACACATTGACAACCGTTCTGTTAGATAGCTGCGTTTTGGATTTAGAAGCATATATTTCCCTGTGCTTACTGCTGTTTCTTCCATATGCCGGTAATGGGCTGAAAACGCCTGTTTTGGGACTCTGCAGAGAAAGGGTTTGCAGACTGCTGAATCCACACACGGGTTTAACTCTGGAAGTTGAGTGCACACATTGACAACCGTTCTGTTAGATAGCTGCGTTTTGGATTTAGAAGCAGATATTTCCCTGTGCTTACTGCTGTTTCTTCCATATGCCGGTAATGGGCTGAAAACGCCTGTTTTGGGACTCTGCAGAGAAAGAGTTTGCAGACTGCTGAATCCACACACGGGTTTAACTCTGGAAGTTGAGTGCACACATTGACAACCGTTCTGTTAGATAGCTGCGTTTTGGATTTAGAAGCAGATATTTCCCTGTGCTTACTGCTGTTTCTTCCATATACCGGTAATGGGCTGAAAACGCCTGTTTTGGGACTCTGCAGAGAAAGTGTTTGCAGACTGCTGAATCCACACACGGGTTTAACTCTGGAAGTTGAGTGCACACATTGACAACCGTTCTGTTAGATAGCTGCGTTTTGGATTTAGAAGCAGATATTTCCCTGTGCTTACTGCTGTTTCTTCCATATGCCGGTAACGGGCTGAAAACGCCTGTTTTGGGACTCTGCAGAGAAAGTGTTTGCAGACTGCTGAATCCACACACGGGTTTAACTCTGGAAGTTGAGTGCACACATTGACAACCGTTCTGTTAGATAGCTGCGTTTTGGATTTAGAAGCAGATATTTCCCTGTGCTTACTGCTGTTTCTTCCATATGCCGGTAATGGGCTGAAAACGCCTGTTTGGGGACTCTGCAGAGAAAGTGTTTGCAGACTGCTGAATCCACACACGGGTTTAACTCTGGAAGTTGAGTGCACACATTGACAACCGTTCTGTTAGATAGCTGCGTTTTGGATTTAGAAGCAGATATTTCCCTGCGCTTACTGCTGTTTCTTCCATATGCCGGTAATGGGCTGAAAACGCCTGTTTTGGGACTCTGCAGAGAAAGTGTTTGCAGACTGCTGAATACACACACGGGTTTAACTCTGGAAGTTGAGTGCACACATTGACAACCGTTCTGTTAGATAGCTTCGTTTTGGATTTAGAAGCAGATATTTCCCTCTGCTTACTGCTGTTTCTTCCATATGCCGGTAATGGGCTGAAAACGCCTGTTTGGGGACTCTGCAGAGAAAGTGTTTGCAGACTGCTGAATCCACACACGGGTTTAACTCTGGAAGTTGAGTGCACACATTGACAACCGTTCTGTTAGATAGCTGCGTTTTGGATTTAGAAGCAGATATTTCCCTGTGCTTACTGCTGTTTCTTCCATATGCCGGTAATGGGCTGAAAACGCCTGTTTGGGGACTCTGCAGAGAAAGTGTTTGCAGACTGCTGAATCCACACACGGGTTTAACTCTGGAAGTTGAGTGCACACATTGACAACCGTTCTGTTAGATAGCTGCGTTTTGGATTTAGAAGCAGATATTTCCCTGGGCTTACTGCTGTTTCTTCCATATGCCGGTAATGGGCTGAAAACGCCTGTTTGGGGACTCTGCAGAGAAAGTGTTTGCAGACTGCTGAATCCACACACGGGTTTAACTCTGGAAGTTGAGTGCACACATTGACAACCGTTCTGTTAGATAGCTGCGTTTTGGATTTAGAAGCAGATATTTCCCTGGGCTTACTGCTGTTTCTTCCATATGCTGGTAATGGGCTGAAAACGCCTGTTTTGGGACTCTGCAGAGAAAGTGTTTGCAGACTGCTGAATCCACAAACGGGTTTAACTCTGGAAGTTGAGTGCACACATTGACAACCGTTCTGTTAGATAGCTGCGTTTTGGATTTAGAAGCAGATATTTCCCTGTGCTTACTGCTGTTTCTTCCATATGCCGGTAATGGGCTGAAAACGCCTGTTTTGGGACTCTGCAGAGAAAGTGTTTGCAGACTGCTGAATCCACACACGGGTTTAACTCTGGAAGTTGAGTGCACACATTGACAACCGTTCTGTTAGATAGCTGCGTTTTGGATTTAGAAGCAGATATTTCCCTGTGCTTACTGCTGTTTCTTCCATATGCCGGTAACGGGCTGAAAACGCCTGTTTGGGGACTCTGCAGAGAAAGTGTTTGCAGACTGCTGAATCCACACACGGGTTTAACTCTGGAAGTTGAGTGCACACATTGACAACCGTTCTGTTAGATAGCTGCGTTTTGGATTTAGAAGCAGATATTTCCCTGTGCTTACTGCTGTTTCTTCCATATGCCGGTAATGGGCTGAAAACGCCTGTTTGGGGACTCTGCAGAGAAAGTGTTTGCAGACTGCTGAATCCACACACGGGTTTAACTCTGGAAGTTGAGTGCACACATTGACAACCGTTCTGTTAGATAGCTGCGTTTTGGATTTAGAAGCAGATATTTCCCTGCGCTTACTGCTGTTTCTTCCATATGCCGGTAATGGGCTGAAAACGCCTGTTTTGGGACTCTGCAGAGAAAGTGTTTGCAGACTGCTGAATACACACACGGGTTTAACTCTGGAAGTTGAGTGCACACATTGACAACCGTTCTGTTAGATAGCTTCGTTTTGGATTTAGAAGCAGATATTTCCCTCTGCTTACTGCTGTTTCTTCCATATGCCGGTAATGGGCTGAAAACGCCTGTTTGGGGACTCTGCAGAGAAAGTGTTTGCAGACTGCTGAATCCACACACGGGTTTAACTCTGGAAGTTGAGTGCACACATTGACAACCGTTCTGTTAGATAGCTGCGTTTTGGATTTAGAAGCAGATATTTCCCTGTGCTTACTGCTGTTTCTTCCATATGCCGGTAATGGGCTGAAAACGCCTGTTTGGGGACTCTGCAGAGAAAGTGTTTGCAGACTGCTGAATCCACACACGGGTTTAACTCTGGAAGTTGAGTGCACACATTGACAACCGTTCTGTTAGATAGCTGCGTTTTGGATTTAGAAGCAGATATTTCCCTGGGCTTACTGCTGTTTCTTCCATATGCCGGTAATGGGCTGAAAACGCCTGTTTGGGGACTCTGCAGAGAAAGTGTTTGCAGACTGCTGAATCCACACACGGGTTTAACTCTGGAAGTTGAGTGCACACATTGACAACCGTTCTGTTAGATAGCTGCGTTTTGGATTTAGAAGCAGATATTTCCCTGGGCTTACTGCTGTTTCTTCCATATGCCGGTAATGGGCTGAAAACGCCTGTTTTGGGACTCTGCAGAGAAAGTGTTTGCAGACTGCTGAATCCACAAACGGGTTTAACTCTGGAAGTTGAGTGCACACATTGACAACCGTTCTGTTAGATAGCTGCGTTTTGGATTTAGAAGCAGATATTTCCCTGTGCTTACTGCTGTTTCTTCCATATGCCGGTAATGGGCTGAAAACGCCTGTTTTGGGACTCTGCAGAGAAAGTGTTTGCAGACTGCTGAATCCACACACGGGTTTAACTCTGGAAGTTGAGTGCACACATTGACAACCGTTCTGTTAGATAGCTGCGTTTTGGATTTAGAAGCAGATATTTCCCTGTGCTTACTGCTGTTTCTTCCATATGCCGGTAATGGGCTGAAAACGCCTGTTTTGGGACTCTGCAGAGAAAGTGTTTGCAGACTGCTGAATCCACACACGGGTTTAACTCTGGAAGTTGAGTGCACACATTGACAACCGTTCTGCTAGATAGCTGCGTTTTGGATTTAGAAGCAGATATTTCCCTGTGCTTACTGCTGTTTCTTCCTTATGCCGGTAATGGGCTGAAAACGCCTGTTTTGGGACTCTGCAGAGAAAGTGTTTGCAGACTGCTGAATCCACACACGGGTTTAACTCTGGAAGTTGAGTGCACACATTGACAACCGTTCTGTTAGATAGCTGCGTTTTGGATTTAGAAGCAGATATTTCCCTGGGCTTACTGCTGTTTCTTCCATATGCCGGTAACGGGCTGAAAACGCCTGTTTGGGGACTCTGCAGAGAAAGTGTTTGCAGACTGCTGAATCCACACACGGGTTTAACTCTGGAAGTTGAGTGCACACATTGACAACCGTTCTGTTAGATAGCTGCGTTTTGGATTTAGAAGCAGATATTTCCCTGTGCTTACTGCTGTTTCTTCCATATGCCGGTAATGGGCTGAAAATGCCTGTTTGGGGACTCTGCAGAGAAAGTGTTTGCAGACTGCTGAATCCACACACGGGTTTAACTCTGGAAGTTGAGTGCACACATTGACAACCGTTCTGTTAGATAGCTGCGTTTTGGATTTAGAAGCAGATATTTCCCTGTGCTTACTGCTGTTTCTTCCATATGCCGGTAATGGGCTGAAAACGACTGTTTGGGGACTCTGCAGAGAAAGTGTTTGCAGACTGCTGAATCCACACCCGGGTTTAACTCTGGAAGTTGAGTGCACACATTGACAACCGTTCTGTTAGATAGCTGCGTTTTGGATTTAGAAGCAGATATTTCCCTGTGCTTACTGCTGTTTCTTCCATATGCCGGTAATGGGCTGAAAACGCCTGTTTTGGGACTCTGCAGAGAAAGTGTTTGCAGACTGCTGAATCCACACACGGGTTTAACTCTGGAAGTTGAGTGCACACATTGACAACCGTTCTGTTAGATAGCTGCGTTTTGGATTTAGAAGCAGATATTTCCCTGTGCTTACTGCTGTTTCTTCCATATGCCGGTAATGGGCTGAAAACGCCTGTTTTGGGACTCTGCAGAGAAAGTGTTTGCAGACTGCTGAATCCACACACGGGTTTAACTCTGGAAGTTGAGTGCACACATTGACAACCGTTCTGTTAGATAGCTGCGTTTTGGATTTAGAAGCAGATATTTCCCTGAGCTTACTGCTGTTTCTTCCATATGCCGGTAATGGGCTGAAAACGCCTGTTTTGGGACTCTGCAGAGAAAGTGTTTGCAGACTGCTGAATCCACACACGGGTTTAACTCTGGAAGTTGAGTGCACACATTGACAACCGTTCTGTTAGATAGCTGCGTTTTGGATTTAGAAGCAGATATTTCCCTGTGCTTACTGCTTTTTCTTCCATATGCCGGTAATGGGCTGAAAACGCCTGTTTTGGGACTCTGCAGAGAAAGTGTTTGCAGACTGCTGAATCCACACACGGGTTTACCTCTGGAAGTTGAGTGCACACATTGACAACCGTTCTGTTAGATAGCTGCGTTTTGGATTTAGAAGCAGATATTTCCCTGTGCTTACTGCTGTTTCTTCCATATGCCGGTAATGGGCTGAAAACGCCTGTTTTGGGACTCTGCAGAGAAAGTGTTTGCAGACTGCTGAATCCACACACGGGTTTAACTCTGGAAGTTGAGTGCACACATTGACAACCGTTCTGTTAGATAGCTGCGTTTTGGATTTAGAAGCAGATATTTCCCTGTGCTTACTGCTGTTTCTTCCATATTCCGGTAATGGGCTGAAAACGCCTGTTTTGGGACTCTGCAGAGAAAGTGTTTGCAGACTGCTGAATCCACACACGGGTTTAACTCTGGAAGTTGAGTGCACACATTGACAACCGTTCTGTTAGATAGCTGCGTTTTGGATTTAGAAGCAGATATTTCCCTGCGCTTACTGCTGTTTCTTCCATATGCCGGTAATGGGCTGAAAACGCCTGTTTTGGGACTCTGCAGAGAAAGGGTTTGCAGACTGCTGAATACACACACGGGTTTAACTCTGGAAGTTGAGTGCACACATTGACAACCGTTCTGTTAGATAGCTTCGTTTTGGATTTAGAAGCAGATATTTCCCTCTGCTTACTGCTGTTTCTTCCATACGCCGGTAATGGGCTGAAAACGCCTGTTTGGGGACTCTGCAGAGAAAGTGTTTGCAGACTGCTGAATCCACACACGGGTTTAACTCTGGAAGTTGAGTGCACACATTGACAACCGTTCTGTTAGATAGCTGCGTTTTTGATTTAGAAGCAGATATTTCCCTGCGCTTACTGCTGTTTCTTCCATATGCCGGTAATGGGCTGAAAACGCCTGTTTTGGGACTCTGCAGAGAAAGTCCTTGCAGATTGCTGAATCCACACACGGGTTTAACTCTGGAAGTTGAGTGCACACATTGACAACCGTTCTGTTAGATAGCTGCGTTTTGGATTTAGAAGCAGATATTTCCCTGTGCTTACTGCTGTTTCTTCCATATGCCTGTAATGGGCTGAAAACGCCTGTTTTGGGACTCTGCAGAGAAAGTGTTTGCAGACTGCTGAATCCACACACGGGTTTAACTCTGGAAGTTGAGTGCACACATTGACAACCGTTCTGTTAGATAGCTGCGTTTTGGATTTAGAAGCAGATATTTCCCTGTGCTTACTGCTGTTTCTTCCATATGCCGGTAATGGGCTGAAAACGCCTGTTTTGGGACTCTGCAGAGAAAGTGTTTGCAGACTGCTGAATCCACACACGGGTTTAACTCTGGAAGTTGAGTGCACACATTGACAACCGTTCTGTTAGATAGCTGCGTTTTGGATTTAGAAGCAGATATTTCCCTGTGCTTACTGCTGTTGCTTCCATATGCCGGTAATGGGCTGAAAACGCCTGTTTTGGGACTCTGCAGAGAAAGTGTTTGCAGACTGCTGAATCCACACACGGGTTTAACTCTGGAAGTTGAGTGCACACATTGACAACCGTTCTGCTAGATAGCTGCGTTTTGGATTTAGAAGCAGATATTTCCCTGTGCTTACTGCTGTTTCTTCCATATGCCGGTAATGAGCTGAAAACGCCTGTTTGGGGACTCTGCAGAGAAAGTGTTTGCAGACTGCTGAATCCACACACGGGTTTAACTCTGGAAGTTGAGTGCACACATTGACAACCGTTCTGTTAGATAGCTGCGTTTTGGATTTAGAAGCAGATATTTCCCTGTGCTTACTGCTGTTGCTTCCATATGCCGGTAATGGGCTGAAAACGCCTGTTTTGGGACTCTGCAGAGAAAGTGTTTGCAGACTGCTGAATCCACACACGGGTTTAACTCTGGAAGTTGAGTGCACACATTGACAACCGTTCTGCTAGATAGCTGCGTTTTGGATTTAGAAGCAGATATTTCCCTGTGCTTACTGCTGTTTCTTCCATATGCCGGTAATGAGCTGAAAACGCCTGTTTGGGGACTCTGCAGAGAAAGTGTTTGCAGACTGCTGAATCCACACACGGGTTTAACTCTGGAAGTTGAGTGCACACATTGACAACCGTTCTGTTAGATAGCTGCGTTTTGGATTTAGAAGCAGATATTTCCCTGTGCTTACTGCTGTTTCTTCCATATTCCGGTAATGGGCTGAAAACGCCTGTTTTGGGACTCTGCAGAGAAAGTGTTTGCAGACTGCTGAATCCACACACGGGTTTAACTCTGGAAGTTGAGTGCACACATTGACAACCGTTCTGTTAGATAGCTGCGTTTTGGATTTAGAAGCAGATATTTCCCTGCGCTTACTGCTGTTTCTTCCATATGCCGGTAATGGGCTGAAAACGCCTGTTTTGGGACTCTGCAGAGAAAGGGTTTGCAGACTGCTGAATACACACACGGGTTTAACTCTGGAAGTTGAGTGCACACATTGACAACCGTTCTGTTAGATAGCTTCGTTTTGGATTTAGAAGCAGATATTTCCCTCTGCTTACTGCTGTTTCTTCCATACGCCGGTAATGGGCTGAAAACGCCTGTTTGGGGACTCTGCAGAGAAAGTGTTTGCAGACTGCTGAATCCACACACGGGTTTAACTCTGGAAGTTGAGTGCACACATTGACAACCGTTCTGTTAGATAGCTGCGTTTTTGATTTAGAAGCAGATATTTCCCTGGGCTTACTGCTGTTTCTTCCATATGCCGGTAATGGGCTGAAAACGCCTGTTTTGGGACTCTGCAGAGAAAGTCCTTGCAGATTGCTGAATCCACACACGGGTTTAACTCTGGAAGTTGAGTGCACACATTGACAACCGTTCTGTTAGATAGCTGCGTTTTGGATTTAGAAGCAGATATTTCCCTGTGCTTACTGCTGTTTCTTCCATATGCCTGTAATGGGCTGAAAACGCCTGTTTTGGGACTCTGCAGAGAAAGTGTTTGCAGACTGCTGAATCCACACACGGGTTTAACTCTGGAAGTTGAGTGCACACATTGACAACCGTTCTGTTAGATAGCTGCGTTTTGGATTTAGAAGCAGATATTTCCCTGTGCTTACTGCTGTTTCTTCCATATGCCGGTAATGGGCTGAAAACGCCTGTTTTGGGACTCTGCAGAGAAAGTGTTTGCAGACTGCTGAATCCACACACGGGTTTAACTCTGGAAGTTGAGTGCACACATTGACAACCGTTCTGTTAGATAGCTGCGTTTTGGATTTAGAAGCAGATATTTCCCTGTGCTTACTGCTGTTGCTTCCATATGCCGGTAATGGGCTGAAAACGCCTGTTTTGGGACTCTGCAGAGAAAGTGTTTGCAGACTGCTGAATCCACACACGGGTTTAACTCTGGAAGTTGAGTGCACACATTGACAACCGTTCTGCTAGATAGCTGCGTTTTGGATTTAGAAGCAGATATTTCCCTGTGCTTACTGCTGTTTCTTCCATATGCCGGTAATGAGCTGAAAACGCCTGTTTGGGGACTCTGCAGAGAAAGTGTTTGCAGACTGCTGAATCCACACACGGGTTTAACTCTGGAAGTTGAGTGCACACATTGACAACCGTTCTGTTAGATAGCTGCGTTTTGGATTTAGAAGCAGATATTTCCCTGGGCTTACTGCTGTTTCTTCCATATGCCGGTAACGGGCTGAAAACGCCTGTTTGGGGACTCTGCAGAGAAAGTGTTTGCAGACTGCTGAATCCACACACCGGTTTAACTCTGGAAGTTGAGTGCACACATTGACAACCGTTCTGTTAGATAGCTGCGTTTTGGATTTAGAAGCAGATATTTCCCTGTGCTTACTGCTGTTTCTTCCATATGCCGGTAACGGGCTGAAAACGCCTGTTTGGGGACTCTGCAGAGAAAGTGTTTGCAGACTGCTGAATCCACACACGGGTTTAACTCTGGAAGTTGAGTGCACACATTGACAACCGTTCTGTTAGATAGCTGCGTGTTGGATTTAGAAGCAGATATTTCCCTGTGCTTACTGCTGTTTCTTCCATATGCCGGTAATGGGCTGAAAACGCCTGTTTGGGGACTCTGCAGAGAAAGTGTTTGCAGACTGCTGAATCCACACACGGGTTTAACTCTGGAAGTTGAGTGCACACATTGACAACCGTTCTGTTAGATAGCTGCGTTTTGGATTTAGAAGCATATATTTCCCTGTGCTTACTGCTGTTTCTTCCATATGCCGGTAATGGGCTGAAAACGCCTGTTTTGGGACTCTGCAGAGAAAGGGTTTGCAGACTGCTGAATCCACACACGGGTTTAACTCTGGAAGTTGAGTGCACACATTGACAACCGTTCTGTTAGATAGCTGCGTTTTGGATTTAGAAGCAGATATTTCCCTGTGCTTACTGCTGTTTCTTCCATATGCCGGTAATGGGCTGAAAACGCCTGTTTTGGGACTCTGCAGAGAAAGAGTTTGCAGACTGCTGAATCCACACACGGGTTTAACTCTGGAAGTTGAGTGCACACATTGACAACCGTTCTGTTAGATAGCTGCGTTTTGGATTTAGAAGCAGATATTTCCCTGTGCTTACTGCTGTTTCTTCCATATACCGGTAATGGGCTGAAAACGCCTGTTTTGGGACTCTGCAGAGAAAGTGTTTGCAGACTGCTGAATCCACACACGGGTTTAACTCTGGAAGTTGAGTGCACACATTGACAACCGTTCTGTTAGATAGCTGCGTTTTGGATTTAGAAGCAGATATTTCCCTGTGCTTACTGCTGTTTCTTCCATATGCCGGTAACGGGCTGAAAACGCCTGTTTTGGGACTCTGCAGAGAAAGTGTTTGCAGACTGCTGAATCCACACACGGGTTTAACTCTGGAAGTTGAGTGCACACATTGACAACCGTTCTGTTAGATAGCTGCGTTTTGGATTTAGAAGCAGATATTTCCCTGTGCTTACTGCTGTTTCTTCCATATGCCGGTAATGGGCTGAAAACGCCTGTTTTGGGACTCTGCAGAGAAAGTGTTTGCAGACTGCTGAATCCACACACGGGTTTAACTCTGGAAGTTGAGTGCACACATTGACAACCGTTCTGTTAGATAGCTGCGTTTTGGATTTAGAAGCAGATATTTCCCTGCGCTTACTGCTGTTTCTTCCATATGCCGGTAATGGGCTGAAAACGCCTGTTTTGGGACTCTGCAGAGAAAGTGTTTGCAGACTGCTGAATACACACACGGGTTTAACTCTGGAAGTTGAGTGCACACATTGACAACCGTTCTGTTAGATAGCTTCGTTTTGGATTTAGAAGCAGATATTTCCCTCTGCTTACTGCTGTTTCTTCCATATGCCGGTAATGGGCTGAAAACGCCTGTTTGGGGACTCTGCAGAGAAAGTGTTTGCAGACTGCTGAATCCACACACGGGTTTAACTCTGGAAGTTGAGTGCACACATTGACAACCGTTCTGTTAGATAGCTGCGTTTTGGATTTAGAAGCAGATATTTCCCTGTGCTTACTGCTGTTTCTTCCATATGCCGGTAATGGGCTGAAAACGCCTGTTTGGGGACTCTGCAGAGAAAGTGTTTGCAGACTGCTGAATCCACACACGGGTTTAACTCTGGAAGTTGAGTGCACACATTGACAACCGTTCTGTTAGATAGCTGCGTTTTGGATTTAGAAGCAGATATTTCCCTGGGCTTACTGCTGTTTCTTCCATATGCCGGTAATGGGCTGAAAACGCCTGTTTGGGGACTCTGCAGAGAAAGTGTTTGCAGACTGCTGAATCCACACACGGGTTTAACTCTGGAAGTTGAGTGCACACATTGACAACCGTTCTGTTAGATAGCTGCGTTTTGGATTTAGAAGCAGATATTTCCCTGGGCTTACTGCTGTTTCTTCCATATGCTGGTAATGGGCTGAAAACGCCTGTTTTGGGACTCTGCAGAGAAAGTGTTTGCAGACTGCTGAATCCACAAACGGGTTTAACTCTGGAAGTTGAGTGCACACATTGACAACCGTTCTGTTAGATAGCTGCGTTTTGGATTTAGAAGCAGATATTTCCCTGTGCTTACTGCTGTTTCTTCCATATGCCGGTAATGGGCTGAAAACGCCTGTTTTGGGACTCTGCAGAGAAAGTGTTTGCAGACTGCTGAATCCACACACGGGTTTAACTCTGGAAGTTGAGTGCACACATTGACAACCGTTCTGTTAGATAGCTGCGTTTTGGATTTAGAAGCAGATATTTCCCTGTGCTTACTGCTGTTTCTTCCATATGCCGGTAACGGGCTGAAAACGCCTGTTTGGGGACTCTGCAGAGAAAGTGTTTGCAGACTGCTGAATCCACACACGGGTTTAACTCTGGAAGTTGAGTGCACACATTGACAACCGTTCTGTTAGATAGCTGCGTTTTGGATTTAGAAGCAGATATTTCCCTGTGCTTACTGCTGTTTCTTCCATATGCCGGTAATGGGCTGAAAACGCCTGTTTGGGGACTCTGCAGAGAAAGTGTTTGCAGACTGCTGAATCCACACACGGGTTTAACTCTGGAAGTTGAGTGCACACATTGACAACCGTTCTGTTAGATAGCTGCGTTTTGGATTTAGAAGCAGATATTTCCCTGCGCTTACTGCTGTTTCTTCCATATGCCGGTAATGGGCTGAAAACGCCTGTTTTGGGACTCTGCAGAGAAAGTGTTTGCAGACTGCTGAATACACACACGGGTTTAACTCTGGAAGTTGAGTGCACACATTGACAACCGTTCTGTTAGATAGCTTCGTTTTGGATTTAGAAGCAGATATTTCCCTCTGCTTACTGCTGTTTCTTCCATATGCCGGTAATGGGCTGAAAACGCCTGTTTGGGGACTCTGCAGAGAAAGTGTTTGCAGACTGCTGAATCCACACACGGGTTTAACTCTGGAAGTTGAGTGCACACATTGACAACCGTTCTGTTAGATAGCTGCGTTTTGGATTTAGAAGCAGATATTTCCCTGTGCTTACTGCTGTTTCTTCCATATGCCGGTAATGGGCTGAAAACGCCTGTTTGGGGACTCTGCAGAGAAAGTGTTTGCAGACTGCTGAATCCACACACGGGTTTAACTCTGGAAGTTGAGTGCACACATTGACAACCGTTCTGTTAGATAGCTGCGTTTTGGATTTAGAAGCAGATATTTCCCTGGGCTTACTGCTGTTTCTTCCATATGCCGGTAATGGGCTGAAAACGCCTGTTTGGGGACTCTGCAGAGAAAGTGTTTGCAGACTGCTGAATCCACACACGGGTTTAACTCTGGAAGTTGAGTGCACACATTGACAACCGTTCTGTTAGATAGCTGCGTTTTGGATTTAGAAGCAGATATTTCCCTGGGCTTACTGCTGTTTCTTCCATATGCCGGTAATGGGCTGAAAACGCCTGTTTTGGGACTCTGCAGAGAAAGTGTTTGCAGACTGCTGAATCCACAAACGGGTTTAACTCTGGAAGTTGAGTGCACACATTGACAACCGTTCTGTTAGATAGCTGCGTTTTGGATTTAGAAGCAGATATTTCCCTGTGCTTACTGCTGTTTCTTCCATATGCCGGTAATGGGCTGAAAACGCCTGTTTTGGGACTCTGCAGAGAAAGTGTTTGCAGACTGCTGAATCCACACACGGGTTTAACTCTGGAAGTTGAGTGCACACATTGACAACCGTTCTGTTAGATAGCTGCGTTTTGGATTTAGAAGCAGATATTTCCCTGTGCTTACTGCTGTTTCTTCCATATGCCGGTAACGGGCTGAAAACGCCTGTTTGGGGACTCTGCAGAGAAAGTGTTTGCAGACTGCTGAATCCACACACGGGTTTAACTCTGGAAGTTGAGTGCACACATTGACAACCGTTCTGTTAGATAGCTGCGTTTTGGATTTAGAAGCAGATATTTCCCTGTGCTTACTGCTGTTTCTTCCATATGCCGGTAATGGGCTGAAAACGCCTGTTTGGGGACTCTGCAGAGAAAGTGTTTGCAGACTGCTGAATCCACACACGGGTTTAACTCTGGAAGTTGAGTGCACACATTGACAACCGTTCTGTTAGATAGCTGCGTTTTGGATTTAGAAGCAGATATTTCCCTGGGCTTACTGCTGTTTCTTCCATATGCCGGTAATGGGCTGAAAACGCCTGTTTTGGGACTCTGCAGAGAAAGTGTTTGCAGACTGCTGAATCCACACACGGGTTTAACTCTGGAAGTTGAGTGCACACATTGACAACCGTTCTGTTAGATAGCTGCGTTTTGGATTTAGAAGCAGATATTTCCCTGTGCTTACTGCTGTTTCTTCCATATGCCGGTAATGGGCTGAAAACGCCTGTTTGGGGACTCTGCAGAGAAAGTGTTTGCAGACTGCTGAATCCACACACGGGTTTAACTCTGGAAGTTGAGTGCACACATTGACAACCGTTCTGTTAGATAGCTGCGTTTTGGATTTAGAAGCAGATATTTCCCTGTGCTTACTGCTGTTTCTTCCATATGCCGGTAATGGGCTGAAAACGCCTGTTTGGGGACTCTGCAGAGAAAGTGTTTGCAGACTGCTGAATCCACACACGGGTTTAACTCTGGAAGTTGAGTGCACACATTGACAACCGTTCTGTTAGATAGCTTCGTTTTGGATTTAGAAGCAGATATTTCCCTCTGCTTACTGCTGTTTCTTCCATATGCCGGTAATGGGCTGAAAACGCCTGTTTTGGGACTCTGCAGAGAAAGTGTTTGCAGACTGCTGAATCCACACACGGGTTTAACTCTGGAAGTTGAGTGCACACATTGACAACCGTTCTGTTAGATAGCTGCGTTTTGGATTTAGAAGCAGATATTTCCCTGGGCTTACTGCTGTTTCTTCCATATGCCGGTAATGGGCTGAAAACGCCTGTTTTGGGACTCTGCAGAGAAAGTGTTTGCAGACTGCTGAATCCACACACGGGTTTAACTCTGGAAGTTGAGTGCACACATTGACAACCGTTCTGTTAGATAGCTGCGTTTTGGATTTAGAAGCAGATATTTCCCTGTGCTTACTGCTGTTTCTTCCATATGCCGGTAATGGGCTGAAAACGCCTGTTTTGGGACACTGCAGAGAAAGTGTTTGCAGACTGCTGAATCCACACACGGGTTTAACTCTGGAAGTTGAGTGCACACATTGACAACCGTTCTGTTAGATAGCTGCGTTTTGGATTTAGAAGCAGATATTTCCCTGTGCTTACTGCTGTTTCTTCCATATGCCGGTAATGGGCTGAAAACGCCTGTTTTGGGACTCTGCAGAGAAAGTGTTTGCAGACTGCTGAATCCACACACGGGTTTAACTCTGGAAGTTGAGTGCACACATTGACAACCGTTCTGTTAGATAGCTGCGTTTTGGATTTAGAAGCAGATATTTCCCTGTGCTTACTGCTGTTTCTTCCATATGCCGGTAATGGGCTGAAAACGCCTGTTTTGGGACTCTGCAGAGAAAGTGTTTGCAGACTGCTGAATCCACACACGGGTTTAACTCTGGAAGTTGAGTGCACACATTGACAACCGTTCTGTTAGATAGCTGCGTTTTGGATTTAGAAGCAGATATTTCCCTGTGCTTACTGCTGTTTCTTCCATATGCCGGTAATGGGCTGAAAACGCCTGTTTTGGGACTCTGCAGAGAAAGTGTTTGCAGACTGCTGAATCCACACACGGGTTTAACTCTGGAAGTTGAGTGCACACATTGACAACCGTTCTGTTAGATAGCTGCGTTTTGGATTTAGAAGCAGATATTTCCCTGGGCTTACTGCTGTTTCTTCCATATGCCGGTAATGGGCTGAAAACGCCTGTTTTGGGACTCTGCAGAGAAAGGGTTTGCAGACTGCTGAATCCACACACGGGTTTAACTCTGGAAGTTGAGTGCACACATTGACAACCGTTCTGTTAGATAGCTGCGTTTTGGATTTAGAAGCAGATATTTCCCTGTGCTTACTGCTGTTTCTTCCTTATGCCGGTAATGGGCTGAAAACGCCTGTTTTGGGACTCTGCAGAGAAAGTGTTTGCAGACTGCTGAATCCACACACGGGTTTAACTCTGGAAGTTGAGTGCACACATTGACAACCGTTCTGTTAGATAGCTGCGTTTTGGATTTAGAAGCAGATATTTCCCTGTGCTTACTGCTGTTTCTTCCATATGCCGGTAATGGGCTGAAAACGCCTGTTTTGGGACTCTGCAGAGAAAGTGTTTGCAGACTGCTGAATCCACACACGGGTTTAACTCTGGAAGTTGAGTGCACACATTGACAACCGTTCTGCTAGATAGCTGCGTTTTGGATTTAGAAGCAGATATTTCCCTGTGCTTACTGCTGTTTCTTCCATATGCCGGTAATGGGCTGAAAACGCCTGTTTTGGGACTCTGCAGAGAAAGTGTTTGCAGACTGCTGAATCCACACACGGGTTTAACTCTGGAAGTTGAGTGCACACATTGACAACCGTTCTGTTAGATAGCTGCGTTTTGGATTTAGAAGCAGATATTTCCCTGGGCTTACTGCTTTTTCTTCCATATGCCGGTAACG
The DNA here is from genome assembly GCF_030222135.1 of Aotus nancymaae. Lineage (NCBI taxonomy): Eukaryota > Metazoa > Chordata > Mammalia > Primates > Aotidae > Aotus > Aotus nancymaae. The sequence goes on along the minus strand of NW_026988900.1, from coordinate 41,793 downwards.
GGCTGAAAACGCCTGTTTGGCGACTCTGCAGAGAAAGTGTTTGCAGACTGCTGAATCCACACACGGGTTTAACTCTGGAAGTTGAGTGCACACATTGACAACCGTTCTGTTAGATAGCTGCGTTTTGGATTTAGAAGCAGATATTTCCCTTTGCTTACTGCTGTTTCTTCCATATGCCGGTAATGGGCTGAAAACGCCTGTTTGGGGACTCTGCAGAGAAACTGTTTGCAGACTGCTGAAGCCACACACGGGTTTAACTCTGGAAGTTGAGTGCACACATTGACAACCGTTCTGTTAGATAGCTGCGTTTTGGATTTAGAAGCAGATATTTCCCTGTGCTTACTGCTGTTTCTTCCATATGCCGGTAATGGGCTGAAAACGCCTGTTTGGGGACTCTGCAGAGAAAGTGTTTGCAGACTGCTGAATCCACACACGGGTTTAACTCTGGAAGTTGAGTGCACACATTGACAACCGTTCTGTTAGATAGCTGCGTTTTGGATTTAGAAGCAGATATTTCCCTGTGCTTACTGCTGTTTCTTCCATATGCCGGTAATGGGCTGAAAACGCCTGTTTTGGGACTCTGCAGAGAAAGTGTTTGCAGACTGCTGAATCCACACACGGGTTTAACTCTGGAAGTTGAGTGCACACATTGACAACCGTTCTGTTAGATAGCTGCGTTTTGGATTTAGAAGCAGATATTTCCCTGTGCTTACTGCTGTTTCTTCCATATGCCGGTAATGGGCTGAAAACGCCTGTTTTGGGACTCTGCAGAGAAAGTGTTTGCAGACTGCTGAATCCACACACGGGTTTAACTCTGGAAGTTGAGTGCACACATTGACAACCGTTCTGTTAGATAGCTGCGTTTTGGATTTAGAAGCAGATATTTCCCTGTGCTTACTGCTGTTTCTTCCATATGCCGGTAATGGGCTGAAAACGCCTGTTTTGGGACTCTGCAGAGAAAGTGTTTGCAGACTGCTGAATCCACACACGGGTTTAACTCTGGAAGTTGAGTGCACACATTGACAACCGTTCTGTTAGATAGCTGCGTTTTGGATTTAGAAGCAGATATTTCCCTGGGCTTACTGCTGTTTCTTCCATATGCCGGTAATGGGCTGAAAACGCCTGTTTTGGGACTCTGCAGAGAAAGTGTTTGCAGACTGCTGAATCCACACACGGGTTTAACTCTGGAAGTTGAGTGCACACATTGACAACCGTTCTGTTAGATAGCTGCGTTTTGGATTTAGAAGCAGATATTTCCCTGGGCTTACTGCTGTTTCTTCCATATGCCGGTAATGGGCTGAAAACGCCTGTTTTGGGACTCTGCAGAGAAAGTGTTTGCAGACTGCTGAATCCACACACGGGTTTAACTCTGGAAGTTGAGTGCACACATTGACAACCGTTCTGTTAGATAGCTGCGTTTTGGATTTAGAAGCAGATATTTCCCTGTGCTTATTGCTGTTTCTTCCATATGCCGGTAATGGGCTGAAAACGCCTGTTTTGGGACTCTGCAGAGAAAGTGTTTGCAGACTGCTGAATCCACACACGGGTTTAACTCTGGAAGTTGAGTGCACACATTGACAACCGTTCTGTTAGATAGCTGCGTTTTGGATTTAGAAGCAGATATTTCCCTGTGCTTACTGCTGTTTCTTCCATATGCCGGTAATGGGCTGAAAACGCCTGTTTTGGGACTCTGCAGAGAAAGTGTTTGCAGACTGCTGAATCCACAAACGGGTTTAACTCTTGAAGTTGAGTGCACACATTGACAACCGTTCTGTTAGATAGTTTCGTTTTGGATTTAGAAGCAGATATTTCCCTCTGCTTACTGCTGTTTCTTCCATATGCCGGTAATGGGCTGAAAACGCCTGTTTGGGGACTCTGCAGAGAAAGTGTTTGCAGACTGCTGAATCCACACACGGGTTTAACTCTGGAAGTTGAGTGCACACATTGACAACCGTTCTGTTAGATAGCTGCGTTTTGGATTTAGAAGCAGATATTTCCCTTTGCTTACTGCTGTTTCTTCCATATGCCGGTAATGGGCTGAAAACGCCTGTTTGGGGACTCTGCAGAGAAACTGTTTGCAGACCGCTGAATCCACACACGGGTTTAACTCTGGAAGTTGAGTGCACACATTGACAACCGTTCTGTTAGATAGCTGCGTTTTGGATTTAGAAGCAGATATTTCCCTTTGCTTACTGCTGTTTCTTCCATATGCCGGTAATGGGCTGAAAACGCCTGTTTGGGGACTCTGCAGAGAAACTGTTTGCAGACTGCTGAATCCACACACGGGTTTAACTCTGGAAGTTGAGTGCACACATTGACAACCGTTCTGTTAGATAGCTGCGTTTTGGATTTAGAAGCAGATATTTCCCTGTGCTTACTGCTGTTTCTTCCATATGCCGGTATTGGGCTGAAAACGCCTGTTTGGGGACTCTGCAGAGAAAGTGTTTGCAGACTGCTGAATCCACACACGGGTTTAACTCTGGAAGTTGAGTGCACACATTGACAACCGTTCTGTTAGATAGCTGCGTTTTGGATTTAGAAGCAGATATTTCCCTGTGCTTACTGCTGTTTCTTCCATATGCCGGTAATGGGCTGAAAACGCCTGTTTTGGGACTCTGCAGAGAAAGTGTTTGCAGACTGCTGAATCCACACACGGGTTTAACTCTGGAAGTTGAGTGCACACATTGACAACCGTTCTGTTAGATAGCTGCGTTTTGGATTTAGAAGCAGATATTTCCCTGTGCTTACTGCTGTTTCTTCCATATGCCGGTAATGGGCTGAAAACGCCTGTTTTGGGACTCTGCAGAGAAAGTGTTTGCAGACTGCTGAATCCACACACGGGTTTAACTCTGGAAGTTGAGTGCACACATTGACAACCGTTCTGTTAGATAGCTGCGTTTTGGATTTAGAAGCAGATATTTCCCTGTGCTTACTGCTGTTTCTTCCATATGCCGGTAATGGGCTGAAAACGCCTGTTTTGGGACTCTGCAGAGAAAGTGTTTGCAGACTGCTGAATCCACACACGGGTTTAACTCTGGAAGTTGAGTGCACACATTGACAACCGTTCTGTTAGATAGCTGCGTTTTGGATTTAGAAGCAGATATTTCCCTGTGCTTACTGCTGTTTCTTCCATATGCCGGTAATGGGCTGAAAACGCCTGTTTTGGGACTCTGCAGAGAAAGTGTTTGCAGACTGCTGAATCCACACACGGGTTTAACTCTGGAAGTTGAGTGCACACATTGACAACCGTTCTGTTAGATAGCTGCGTTTTGGATTTAGAAGCAGATATTTCCCTGTGCTTACTGCTGTTTCTTCCACATGCCGGTAATGGGCTGAAAACGCCTGTTTTGGGACTCTGCAGAGAAAGTGTTTGCAGACTGCTGAATCCACACACGGGTTTAACTCTGGAAGTTGAGTGCACACATTGACAACCGTTCTGTTAGATAGCTGCGTTTTGGATTTAGAAGCAGATATTTCCCTGTGCTTACTGCTGTTGCTTCCATATGCCGGTAATGGGCTGAAAACGCCTGTTTTGGGACTCTGCAGAGAAAGTGTTTGCAGACTGCTGAATCCACACACGGGTTTAACTCTGGAAGTTGAGTGCACACATTGACAACCGTTCTGCTAGATAGCTGCGTTTTGGATTTAGAAGCAGATATTTCCCTGTGCTTACTGCTGTTTCTTCCATATGCCGGTAATGAGCTGAAAACGCCTGTTTGGGGACTCTGCAGAGAAAGTGTTTGCAGACTGCTGAATCCACACACGGGTTTAACTCTGGAAGTTGAGTGCACACATTGACAACCGTTCTGTTAGATAGCTGCGTTTTGGATTTAGAAGCAGATATTTCCCTGGGCTTACTGCTGTTTCTTCCATATGCCGGTAACGGGCTGAAAACGCCTGTTTGGGGACTCTGCAGAGAAAGTGTTTGCAGACTGCTGAATCCACACACCGGTTTAACTCTGGAAGTTGAGTGCACACATTGACAACCGTTCTGTTAGATAGCTGCGTTTTGGATTTAGAAGCAGATATTTCCCTGTGCTTACTGCTGTTTCTTCCATATGCCGGTAACGGGTTGAAAACGCCTGTTTGGGGACTCTGCAGAGAAAGTGTTTGCAGACTGCTGAATCCACACACGGGTTTAACTCTGGAAGTTGAGTGCACACATTGACAACCGTTCTGTTAGATAGCTGCGTTTTGGATTTAGAAGCAGATATTTCCCTGTGCTTACTGCTGTTTCTTCCATATGCCGGTAATGGGCTGAAAACGCCTGTTTGGGGACTCTGCAGAGAAAGTGTTTGCAGACTGCTGAATCCACACACGGGTTTAACTCTGGAAGTTGAGTGCACACATTGACAACCGTTCTGTTAGATAGCTGCGTTTTGGATTTAGAAGCATATATTTCCCTGTGCTTACTGCTGTTTCTTCCATATGCCGGTAATGGGCTGAAAACGCCTGTTTTGGGACTCTGCAGAGAAAGGGTTTGCAGACTGCTGAATCCACACACGGGTTTAACTCTGGAAGTTGAGTGCACACATTGACAACCGTTCTGTTAGATAGCTGCGTTTTGGATTTAGAAGCAGATATTTCCCTGTGCTTACTGCTGTTTCTTCCATATGCCGGTAATGGGCTGAAAACGCCTGTTTTGGGACTCTGCAGAGAAAGAGTTTGCAGACTGCTGAATCCACACACGGGTTTAACTCTGGAAGTTGAGTGCACACATTGACAACCGTTCTGTTAGATAGCTGCGTTTTGGATTTAGAAGCAGATATTTCCCTGTGCTTACTGCTGTTTCTTCCATATACCGGTAATGGGCTGAAAACGCCTGTTTTGGGACTCTGCAGAGAAAGTGTTTGCAGACTGCTGAATCCACACACGGGTTTAACTCTGGAAGTTGAGTGCACACATTGACAACCGTTCTGTTAGATAGCTGCGTTTTGGATTTAGAAGCAGATATTTCCCTGTGCTTACTGCTGTTTCTTCCATATGCCGGTAACGGGCTGAAAACGCCTGTTTGGGGACTCTGCAGAGAAAGTGTTTGCAGACTGCTGAATCCACACACGGGTTTAACTCTGGAAGTTGAGTGCAAACATTGACAACCGTTCTGTTAGATAGCTGCGTTTTGGATTTAGAAGCAGATATTTCCCTGTGCTTACTGCTGTTTCTTCCATATGCCGGTAATGGGCTGAAAACGCCTGTTTGGGGACTCTGCAGAGAAAGTGTTTGCAGACTGCTGAATCCACACACGGGTTTAACTCTGGAAGTTGAGTGCACACATTGACAACCGTTCTGTTAGATAGCTGCGTTTTGGATTTAGAAGCAGATATTTCCCTGTGCTTACTGCTGTTTCTTCCATATGCCGGTAATGGGCTGAAAACGCCTGTTTTGGGACTCTGCAGAGAAAGTGTTTGCAGACTGCTGAATCCACACACGGGTTTAACTCTGGAAGTTGAGTGCACACATTGACAACCGTTCTGTTAGATAGCTGCGTTTTGGATTTAGAAGCAGATATTTCCCTGTGCTTACTGCTGTTTCTTCCATATGCCGGTAATGGGCTGAAAACGCCTGTTTTGGGACTCTGCAGAGAAAGTGTTTGCAGACTGCTGAATCCACACACGGGTTTAACTCTGGAAGTTGAGTGCACACATTGACAACCGTTCTGTTAGATAGCTGCGTTTTGGATTTAGAAGCAGATATTTCCCTGGGCTTACTGCTGTTTCTTCCATATGCCGGTAATGGGCTGAAAACGCCTGTTTTGGGACTCTGCAGAGAAAGTGTTTGCAGACTGCTGAATCCACACACGGGTTTAACTCTGGAAGTTGAGTGCACACATTGACAACCGTTCTGTTAGATAGCTGCGTTTTGGATTTAGAAGCAGATATTTCCCTGGGCTTACTGCTGTTTCTTCCATATGCCGGTAATGGGCTGAAAACGCCTGTTTTGGGACTCTGCAGAGAAAGTGTTTGCAGACTGCTGAATCCACACACGGGTTTAACTCTGGAAGTTGAGTGCACACATTGACAACCGTTCTGTTAGATAGCTGCGTTTTGGATTTAGAAGCAGATATTTCCCTGTGCTTATTGCTGTTTCTTCCATATGCCGGTAATGGGCTGAAAACGCCTGTTTTGGGACTCTGCAGAGAAAGTGTTTGCAGACTGCTGAATCCACACACGGGTTTAACTCTGGAAGTTGAGTGCACACATTGACAACCGTTCTGTTAGATAGCTGCGTTTTGGATTTAGAAGCAGATATTTCCCTGTGCTTACTGCTGTTTCTTCCATATGCCGGTAATGGGCTGAAAACGCCTGTTTTGGGACTCTGCAGAGAAAGTGTTTGCAGACTGCTGAATCCACAAACGGGTTTAACTCTTGAAGTTGAGTGCACACATTGACAACCGTTCTGTTAGATAGTTTCGTTTTGGATTTAGAAGCAGATATTTCCCTCTGCTTACTGCTGTTTCTTCCATATGCCGGTAATGGGCTGAAAACGCCTGTTTGGGGACTCTGCAGAGAAAGTGTTTGCAGACTGCTGAATCCACACACGGGTTTAACTCTGGAAGTTGAGTGCACACATTGACAACCGTTCTGTTAGATAGCTGCGTTTTGGATTTAGAAGCAGATATTTCCCTTTGCTTACTGCTGTTTCTTCCATATGCCGGTAATGGGCTGAAAACGCCTGTTTGGGGACTCTGCAGAGAAACTGTTTGCAGACCGCTGAATCCACACACGGGTTTAACTCTGGAAGTTGAGTGCACACATTGACAACCGTTCTGTTAGATAGCTGCGTTTTGGATTTAGAAGCAGATATTTCCCTTTGCTTACTGCTGTTTCTTCCATATGCCGGTAATGGGCTGAAAACGCCTGTTTGGGGACTCTGCAGAGAAACTGTTTGCAGACTGCTGAATCCACACACGGGTTTAACTCTGGAAGTTGAGTGCACACATTGACAACCGTTCTGTTAGATAGCTGCGTTTTGGATTTAGAAGCAGATATTTCCCTGTGCTTACTGCTGTTTCTTCCATATGCCGGTATTGGGCTGAAAACGCCTGTTTGGGGACTCTGCAGAGAAAGTGTTTGCAGACTGCTGAATCCACACACGGGTTTAACTCTGGAAGTTGAGTGCACACATTGACAACCGTTCTGTTAGATAGCTGCGTTTTGGATTTAGAAGCAGATATTTCCCTGTGCTTACTGCTGTTTCTTCCATATGCCGGTAATGGGCTGAAAACGCCTGTTTTGGGACTCTGCAGAGAAAGTGTTTGCAGACTGCTGAATCCACACACGGGTTTAACTCTGGAAGTTGAGTGCACACATTGACAACCGTTCTGTTAGATAGCTGCGTTTTGGATTTAGAAGCAGATATTTCCCTGTGCTTACTGCTGTTTCTTCCATATGCCGGTAATGGGCTGAAAACGCCTGTTTTGGGACTCTGCAGAGAAAGTGTTTGCAGACTGCTGAATCCACACACGGGTTTAACTCTGGAAGTTGAGTGCACACATTGACAACCGTTCTGTTAGATAGCTGCGTTTTGGATTTAGAAGCAGATATTTCCCTGTGCTTACTGCTGTTTCTTCCATATGCCGGTAATGGGCTGAAAACGCCTGTTTTGGGACTCTGCAGAGAAAGTGTTTGCAGACTGCTGAATCCACACACGGGTTTAACTCTGGAAGTTGAGTGCACACATTGACAACCGTTCTGTTAGATAGCTGCGTTTTGGATTTAGAAGCAGATATTTCCCTGTGCTTACTGCTGTTTCTTCCATATGCCGGTAATGGGCTGAAAACGCCTGTTTTGGGACTCTGCAGAGAAAGTGTTTGCAGACTGCTGAATCCACACACGGGTTTAACTCTGGAAGTTGAGTGCACACATTGACAACCGTTCTGTTAGATAGCTGCGTTTTGGATTTAGAAGCAGATATTTCCCTGTGCTTACTGCTGTTTCTTCCACATGCCGGTAATGGGCTGAAAACGCCTGTTTGGGGACTCTGCAGAGAAAGTGTTTGCAGACTGCTGAATCCACACACGGGTTTAACTCTGGAAGTTGAGTGCACACATTGACAACCGTTCTGTTAGATAGCTGCGTTTTGGATTTAGAAGCAGATATTTCCCTGTGCTTACTGCTGTTGCTTCCATATGCCGGTAATGGGCTGAAAACGCCTGTTTTGGGACTCTGCAGAGAAAGTGTTTGCAGACTGCTGAATCCACACACGGGTTTAACTCTGGAAGTTGAGTGCACACATTGACAACCGTTCTGCTAGATAGCTGCGTTTTGGATTTAGAAGCAGATATTTCCCTGTGCTTACTGCTGTTTCTTCCATATGCCGGTAATGAGCTGAAAACGCCTGTTTGGGGACTCTGCAGAGAAAGTGTTTGCAGACTGCTGAATCCACACACGGGTTTAACTCTGGAAGTTGAGTGCACACATTGACAACCGTTCTGTTAGATAGCTGCGTTTTGGATTTAGAAGCAGATATTTCCCTGGGCTTACTGCTGTTTCTTCCATATGCCGGTAACGGGCTGAAAACGCCTGTTTGGGGACTCTGCAGAGAAAGTGTTTGCAGACTGCTGAATCCACACACCGGTTTAACTCTGGAAGTTGAGTGCACACATTGACAACCGTTCTGTTAGATAGCTGCGTTTTGGATTTAGAAGCAGATATTTCCCTGTGCTTACTGCTGTTTCTTCCATATGCCGGTAACGGGTTGAAAACGCCTGTTTGGGGACTCTGCAGAGAAAGTGTTTGCAGACTGCTGAATCCACACACGGGTTTAACTCTGGAAGTTGAGTGCACACATTGACAACCGTTCTGTTAGATAGCTGCGTTTTGGATTTAGAAGCAGATATTTCCCTGTGCTTACTGCTGTTTCTTCCATATGCCGGTAATGGGCTGAAAACGCCTGTTTGGGGACTCTGCAGAGAAAGTGTTTGCAGACTGCTGAATCCACACACGGGTTTAACTCTGGAAGTTGAGTGCACACATTGACAACCGTTCTGTTAGATAGCTGCGTTTTGGATTTAGAAGCATATATTTCCCTGTGCTTACTGCTGTTTCTTCCATATGCCGGTAATGGGCTGAAAACGCCTGTTTTGGGACTCTGCAGAGAAAGGGTTTGCAGACTGCTGAATCCACACACGGGTTTAACTCTGGAAGTTGAGTGCACACATTGACAACCGTTCTGTTAGATAGCTGCGTTTTGGATTTAGAAGCAGATATTTCCCTGTGCTTACTGCTGTTTCTTCCATATGCCGGTAATGGGCTGAAAACGCCTGTTTTGGGACTCTGCAGAGAAAGAGTTTGCAGACTGCTGAATCCACACACGGGTTTAACTCTGGAAGTTGAGTGCACACATTGACAACCGTTCTGTTAGATAGCTGCGTTTTGGATTTAGAAGCAGATATTTCCCTGTGCTTACTGCTGTTTCTTCCATATACCGGTAATGGGCTGAAAACGCCTGTTTTGGGACTCTGCAGAGAAAGTGTTTGCAGACTGCTGAATCCACACACGGGTTTAACTCTGGAAGTTGAGTGCACACATTGACAACCGTTCTGTTAGATAGCTGCGTTTTGGATTTAGAAGCAGATATTTCCCTGTGCTTACTGCTGTTTCTTCCATATGCCGGTAACGGGCTGAAAACGCCTGTTTGGGGACTCTGCAGAGAAAGTGTTTGCAGACTGCTGAATCCACACACGGGTTTAACTCTGGAAGTTGAGTGCAAACATTGACAACCGTTCTGTTAGATAGCTGCGTTTTGGATTTAGAAGCAGATATTTCCCTGGGCTTACTGCTGTTTCTTCCATATGCCGGTAATGGGCTGAAAACGCCTGTTTGGGGACTCTGCAGAGAAAGTGTTTGCAGACTGCTGAATCCACACACGGGTTTAACTCTGGAAGTTGAGTGCACACATTGACAACCGTTCTGTTAGATAGCTGCGTTTTGGATTTAGAAGCAGATATTTCCCTGCGCTTACTGCTGTTTCTTCCATATGCCGGTAATGGGCTGAAAACGCCTGTTTTGGGACTCTGCAGAGAAAGTGTTTGCAGACTGCTGAATACACACACGGGTTTAACTCTGGAAGTTGAGTGCACACATTGACAACCGTTCTGTTAGATAGCTTCGTTTTGGATTTAGAAGCAGATATTTCCCTCTGCTTACTGCTGTTTCTTCCATATGCCGGTAATGGGCTGAAAACGCCTGTTTGGGGACTCTGCAGAGAAAGTGTTTGCAGACTGCTGAATCCACACACGGGTTTAACTCTGGAAGTTGAGTGCACACATTGACAACCGTTCTGTTAGATAGCTGCGTTTTGGATTTAGAAGCAGATATTTCCCTGTGCTTACTGCTGTTTCTTCCATATGCCGGTAATGGGCTGAAAACGCCTGTTTGGGGACTCTGCAGAGAAAGTGTTTGCAGACTGCTGAATCCACACACGGGTTTAACTCTGGAAGTTGAGTGCACACATTGACAACCGTTCTGTTAGATAGCTGCGTTTTGGATTTAGAAGCAGATATTTCCCTGGGCTTACTGCTGTTTCTTCCATATGCCGGTAATGGGCTGAAAACGCCTGTTTGGGGACTCTGCAGAGAAAGTGTTTGCAGACTGCTGAATCCACACACGGGTTTAACTCTGGAAGTTGAGTGCACACATTGACAACCGTTCTGTTAGATAGCTGCGTTTTGGATTTAGAAGCAGATATTTCCCTGGGCTTACTGCTGTTTCTTCCATATGCCGGTAATGGGCTGAAAACGCCTGTTTTGGGACTCTGCAGAGAAAGTGTTTGCAGACTGCTGAATCCACAAACGGGTTTAACTCTGGAAGTTGAGTGCACACATTGACAACCGTTCTGTTAGATAGCTGCGTTTTGGATTTAGAAGCAGATATTTCCCTGTGCTTACTGCTGTTTCTTCCATATGCCGGTAATGGGCTGAAAACGCCTGTTTTGGGACTCTGCAGAGAAAGTGTTTGCAGACTGCTGAATCCACACACGGGTTTAACTCTGGAAGTTGAGTGCACACATTGACAACCGTTCTGTTAGATAGCTGCGTTTTGGATTTAGAAGCAGATATTTCCCTGTGCTTACTGCTGTTTCTTCCATATGCCGGTAACGGGCTGAAAACGCCTGTTTGGGGACTCTGCAGAGAAAGTGTTTGCAGACTGCTGAATCCACACACGGGTTTAACTCTGGAAGTTGAGTGCACACATTGACAACCGTTCTGTTAGATAGCTGCGTTTTGGATTTAGAAGCAGATATTTCCCTGTGCTTACTGCTGTTTCTTCCATATGCCGGTAATGGGCTGAAAACGCCTGTTTGGGGACTCTGCAGAGAAAGTGTTTGCAGACTGCTGAATCCACACACGGGTTTAACTCTGGAAGTTGAGTGCACACATTGACAACCGTTCTGTTAGATAGCTGCGTTTTGGATTTAGAAGCAGATATTTCCCTGCGCTTACTGCTGTTTCTTCCATATGCCGGTAATGGGCTGAAAACGCCTGTTTTGGGACTCTGCAGAGAAAGTGTTTGCAGACTGCTGAATACACACACGGGTTTAACTCTGGAAGTTGAGTGCACACATTGACAACCGTTCTGTTAGATAGCTTCGTTTTGGATTTAGAAGCAGATATTTCCCTCTGCTTACTGCTGTTTCTTCCATATGCCGGTAATGGGCTGAAAACGCCTGTTTGGGGACTCTGCAGAGAAAGTGTTTGCAGACTGCTGAATCCACACACGGGTTTAACTCTGGAAGTTGAGTGCACACATTGACAACCGTTCTGTTAGATAGCTGCGTTTTGGATTTAGAAGCAGATATTTCCCTGTGCTTACTGCTGTTTCTTCCATATGCCGGTAATGGGCTGAAAACGCCTGTTTGGGGACTCTGCAGAGAAAGTGTTTGCAGACTGCTGAATCCACACACGGGTTTAACTCTGGAAGTTGAGTGCACACATTGACAACCGTTCTGTTAGATAGCTGCGTTTTGGATTTAGAAGCAGATATTTCCCTGGGCTTACTGCTGTTTCTTCCATATGCCGGTAATGGGCTGAAAACGCCTGTTTGGGGACTCTGCAGAGAAAGTGTTTGCAGACTGCTGAATCCACACACGGGTTTAACTCTGGAAGTTGAGTGCACACATTGACAACCGTTCTGTTAGATAGCTGCGTTTTGGATTTAGAAGCAGATATTTCCCTGGGCTTACTGCTGTTTCTTCCATATGCCGGTAATGGGCTGAAAACGCCTGTTTTGGGACTCTGCAGAGAAAGTGTTTGCAGACTGCTGAATCCACAAACGGGTTTAACTCTGGAAGTTGAGTGCACACATTGACAACCGTTCTGTTAGATAGCTGCGTTTTGGATTTAGAAGCAGATATTTCCCTGTGCTTACTGCTGTTTCTTCCATATGCCGGTAATGGGCTGAAAACGCCTGTTTTGGGACTCTGCAGAGAAAGTGTTTGCAGACTGCTGAATCCACACACGGGTTTAACTCTGGAAGTTGAGTGCACACATTGACAACCGTTCTGTTAGATAGCTGCGTTTTGGATTTAGAAGCAGATATTTCCCTGTGCTTACTGCTGTTTCTTCCATATGCCGGTAATGGGCTGAAAACGCCTGTTTGGGGACTCTGCAGAGAAAGTGTTTGCAGACTGCTGAATCCACACACGGGTTTAACTCTGGAAGTTGAGTGCACACATTGACAACCGTTCTGTTAGATAGCTGCGTTTTGGATTTAGAAGCAGATATTTCCCTGGGCTTACTGCTGTTTCTTCCATATGCCGGTAATGGGCTGAAAACGCCTGTTTTGGGACTCTGCAGAGAAAGTGTTTGCAGACTGCTGAATCCACACACGGGTTTAACTCTGGAAGTTGAGTGCACACATTGACAACCGTTCTGTTAGATAGCTGCGTTTTGGATTTAGAAGCAGATATTTCCCTGTGCTTACTGCTGTTTCTTCCATATGCCGGTAATGGGCTGAAAACGCCTGTTTGGGGACTCTGCAGAGAAAGTGTTTGCAGACTGCTGAATCCACACACGGGTTTAACTCTGGAAGTTGAGTGCACACATTGACAACCGTTCTGTTAGATAGCTGCGTTTTGGATTTAGAAGCAGATATTTCCCTGTGCTTACTGCTGTTTCTTCCATATGCCGGTAATGGGCTGAAAACGCCTGTTTGGGGACTCTGCAGAGAAAGTGTTTGCAGACTGCTGAATCCACACACGGGTTTAACTCTGGAAGTTGAGTGCACACATTGACAACCGTTCTGTTAGATAGCTGCGTTTTGGATTTAGAAGCAGATATTTCCCTGGGCTTACTGCTGTTTCTTCCATATGCCGGTAATGGGCTGAAAACGCCTGATTTGGGACTCTGCAGAGAAAGTGTTTGCAGACTGCTGAATCCACACACGGGTTTAACTCTGGAAGTTGAGTGCACACATTGACAACCGTTCTGTTAGATAGCTGCGTTTTGGATTTAGAAGCAGATATTTCCCTGGGCTTACTGCTGTTTCTTCCATATGCCGGTAATGGGCTGAAAACGCCTGTTTTGGGACTCTGCAGAGAAAGTGTTTGCAGACTGCTGAATCCACACACGGGTTTAACTCTGGAAGTTGAGTGCACACATTGACAACCGTTCTGTTAGATAGCTGCGTTTTGGATTTAGAAGCAGATATTTCCCTGTGCTTACTGCTGTTTCTTCCATATGCCGGTAATGGGCTGAAAACGCCTGTTTTGGGACTCTGCAGAGAAAGTGTTTGCAGACTGCTGAATCCACACACGGGTTTAACTCTGGAAGTTGAGTGCACACATTGACAACCGTTCTGTTAGATAGCTGCGTTTTGGATTTAGAAGCAGATATTTCCCTGTGCTTACTGCTGTTTCTTCCATATGCCGGTAATGGGCTGAAAACGCCTGTTTTGGGACTCTGCAGAGAAAGTGTTTGCAGACTGCTGAATCCACACACGGGTTTAACTCTGGAAGTTGAGTGCACACATTGACAACCGTTCTGTTAGATAGCTGCGTTTTGGATTTAGAAGCAGATATTTCCCTGTGCTTACTGCTGTTTCTTCCACATGCCGGTAATGGGCTGAAAACGCCTGTTTTGGGACTCTGCAGAGAAAGTGTTTGCAGACTGCTGAATCCACACACGGGTTTAACTCTGGAAGTTGAGTGCACACATTGACAACCGTTCTGTTAGATAGCTGCGTTTTGGATTTAGAAGCAGATATTTCCCTGGGCTTACTGCTGTTTCTTCCATATGCCGGTAATGGGCTGAAAACGCCTGTTTTGGGACTCTGCAGAGAAAGTGTTTGCAGACTGCTGAATCCACACACGGGTTTAACTCTGGAAGTTGAGTGCACACATTGACAACCGTTCTGTTAGATAGCTGCGTTTTGGATTTAGAAGCAGATATTTCCCTGTGCTTACTGCTGTTTCTTCCATATGCCGGTAATGGGCTGAAAACGCCTGTTTTGGGACACTGCAGAGAAAGTGTTTGCAGACTGCTGAATCCACACACGGGTTTAACTCTGGAAGTTGAGTGCACACATTGACAACCGTTCTGTTAGATAGCTGCGTTTTGGATTTAGAAGCAGATATTTCCCTGTGCTTACTGCTGTTTCTTCCATATGCCGGTAATGGGCTGAAAACGCCTGTTTTGGGACTCTGCAGAGAAAGTGTTTGCAGACTGCTGAATCCACACACGGGTTTAACTCTGGAAGTTGAGTGCACACATTGACAACCGTTCTGTTAGATAGCTGCGTTTTGGATTTAGAAGCAGATATTTCCCTGTGCTTACTGCTGTTTCTTCCATATGCCGGTAATGGGCTGAAAACGCCTGTTTTGGGACTCTGCAGAGAAAGTGTTTGCAGACTGCTGAATCCACACACGGGTTTAACTCTGGAAGTTGAGTGCACACATTGACAACCGTTCTGTTAGATAGCTGCGTTTTGGATTTAGAAGCAGATATTTCCCTGTGCTTACTGCTGTTTCTTCCATATGCCGGTAATGGGATGAAAACGCCTGTTTTGGGACTCTGCAGAGAAAGTGTTTGCAGACTGCTGAATCCACACACGGGTTTAACTCTGGAAGTTGAGTGCACACATTGACAACCGTTCTGTTAGATAGCTGCGTTTTGGATTTAGAAGCAGATATTTCCCTGGGCTTACTGCTGTTTCTTCCATATGCCGGTAATGGGCTGAAAACGCCTGTTTTGGGACTCTGCAGAGAAAGGGTTTGCAGACTGCTGAATCCACACACGGGTTTAACTCTGGAAGTTGAGTGCACACATTGACAACCGTTCTGTTAGATAGCTGCGTTTTGGATTTAGAAGCAGATATTTCCCTGTGCTTACTGCTGTTTCTTCCTTATGCCGGTAATGGGCTGAAAACGCCTGTTTTGGGACTCTGCAGAGAAAGTGTTTGCAGACTGCTGAATCCACACACGGGTTTAACTCTGGAAGTTGAGTGCACACATTGACAACCGTTCTGTTAGATAGCTGCGTTTTGGATTTAGAAGCAGATATTTCCCTGTGCTTACTGCTGTTTCTTCCATATGCCGGTAATGGGCTGAAAACGCCTGTTTTGGGACTCTGCAGAGAAAGTGTTTGCAGACTGCTGAATCCACACACGGGTTTAACTCTGGAAGTTGAGTGCACACATTGACAACCGTTCTGCTAGATAGCTGCGTTTTGGATTTAGAAGCAGATATTTCCCTGTGCTTACTGCTGTTTCTTCCATATGCCGGTAATGGGCTGAAAACGCCTGTTTTGGGAGTCTGCAGAGAAAGTGTTTGCAGACTGCTGAATCCACACACGGGTTTAACTCTGGAAGTTGAGTGCACACATTGACAACCGTTCTGTTAGATAGCTGCGTTTTGGATTTAGAAGCAGATATTTCCCTGGGCTTACTGCTTTTTCTTCCATATGCCGGTAACGGGCTGAAAACGCCTGTTTGGCGACTCTGCAGAGAAAGTGTTTGCAGACTGCTGAATCCACACACGGGTTTAACTCTGGAAGTTGAGTGCACACATTGACAACCGTTCTGTTAGATAGCTGCGTTTTGGATTTAGAAGCAGATATTTCCCTTTGCTTACTGCTGTTTCTTCCATATGCCGGTAATGGGCTGAAAACGCCTGTTTGGGGACTCTGCAGAGAAACTGTTTGCAGACTGCTGAATCCACACACGGGTTTAACTCTGGAAGTTGAGTGCACACATTGACAACCGTTCTGTTAGATAGCTGCGTTTTGGATTTAGAAGCAGATATTTCCCTGTGCTTACTGCTGTTTCTTCCATATGCCGGTAATGGGCTGAAAACGCCTGTTTGGGGACTCTACAGAGAAAGTGTTTGCAGACTGCTGAATCCACACCCGGGTTTAACTCTGGAAGTTGAGTGCACACATTGACAACCGTTCTGTTAGATAGCTGCGTTTTGGATTTAGAAGCAGATATTTCCCTGTGCTTACTGCTGTTTCTTCCATATGCCGGTAATGGGCTGAAAACGCCTGTTTTGGGACTCTGCAGAGAAAGTGTTTGCAGACTGCTGAATCCACACACGGGTTTAACTCTGGAAGTTGAGTGCACACATTGACAACCGTTCTGTTAGATAGCTGCGTTTTGGATTTAGAAGCAGATATTTCCCTGTGCTTACTGCTGTTTCTTCCATATGCCGGTAATGGGCTGAAAACGCCTGTTTTGGGACTCTGCAGAGAAAGTGTTTGCAGACTGCTGAATCCACACACGGGTTTAACTCTGGAAGTTGAGTGCACACATTGACAACCGTTCTGCTAGATAGCTGCGTTTTGGATTTAGAAGCAGATATTTCCCTGTGCTTACTGCTGTTTCTTCCATATGCCGGTAATGGGCTGAAAACGCCTGTTTTGGGAGTCTGCAGAGAAAGTGTTTGCAGACTGCTGAATCCACACACGGGTTTAACTCTGGAAGTTGAGTGCACACATTGACAACCGTTCTGTTAGATAGCTGCGTTTTGGATTTAGAAGCAGATATTTCCCTGGGCTTACTGCTTTTTCTTCCATATGCCGGTAACGGGCTGAAAACGCCTGTTTGGCGACTCTGCAGAGAAAGTGTTTGCAGACTGCTGAATCCACACACGGGTTTAACTCTGGAAGTTGAGTGCACACATTGACAACCGTTCTGTTAGATAGCTGCGTTTTGGATTTAGAAGCAGATATTTCCCTTTGCTTACTGCTGTTTCTTCCATATGCCGGTAATGGGCTGAAAACGCCTGTTTGGGGACTCTGCAGAGAAACTGTTTGCAGACTGCTGAATCCACACACGGGTTTAACTCTGGAAGTTGAGTGCACACATTGACAACCGTTCTGTTAGATAGCTGCGTTTTGGATTTAGAAGCAGATATTTCCCTGTGCTTACTGCTGTTTCTTCCATATGCCGGTAATGGGCTGAAAACGCCTGTTTGGGGACTCTGCAGAGAAAGTGTTTGCAGACTGCTGAATCCACACCCGGGTTTAACTCTGGAAGTTGAGTGCACACATTGACAACCGTTCTGTTAGATAGCTGCGTTTTGGATTTAGAAGCAGATATTTCCCTGTGCTTACTGCTGTTTCTTCCATATGCCGGTAATGGGCTGAAAACGCCTGTTTTGGGACTCTGCAGAGAAAGTGTTTGCAGACTGCTGAATCCACACACGGGTTTAACTCTGGAAGTTGAGTGCACACATTGACAACCGTTCTGTTAGATAGCTGCGTTTTGGATTTAGAAGCAGATATTTCCCTGTGCTTACTGCTGTTTCTTCCATATGCCGGTAATGGGCTGAAAACGCCTGTTTTGGGACTCTGCAGAGAAAGTGTTTGCAGACTGCTGAATCCACACACGGGTTTAACTCTGGAAGTTGAGTGCACACATTGACAACCGTTCTGTTAGATAGCTGCGTTTTGGATTTAGAAGCAGATATTTCCCTGTGCTTACTGCTGTTTCTTCCATATGCCGGTAATGGGCTGAAAACGCCTGTTTTGGGACTCTGCAGAGAAAGTGTTTGCAGACTGCTGAATCCACACACGGGTTTAACTCTGGAAGTTGAGTGCACACATTGACAACCGTTCTGTTAGATAGCTGCGTTTTGGATTTAGAAGCAGATATTTCCCTGGGCTTACTGCTGTTTCTTCCATATGCCGGTAATGGGCTGAAAACGCCTGTTTTGGGACTCTGCAGAGAAAGTGTTTGCAGACTGCTGAATCCACACACGGGTTTAACTCTGGAAGTTGAGTGCACACATTGACAACCGTTCTGTTAGATAGCTGCGTTTTGGATTTAGAAGCAGATATTTCCCTGGGCTTACTGCTGTTTCTTCCATATGCCGGTAATGGGCTGAAAACGCCTGTTTTGGGACTCTGCAGAGAAAGTGTTTGCAGACTGCTGAATCCACACACGGGTTTAACTCTGGAAGTTGAGTGCACACATTGACAACCGTTCTGTTAGATAGCTGCGTTTTGGATTTAGAAGCAGATATTTCCCTGTGCTTATTGCTGTTTCTTCCATATGCCGGTAATGGGCTGAAAACGCCTGTTTTGGGACTCTGCAGAGAAAGTGTTTGCAGACTGCTGAATCCACACACGGGTTTAACTCTGGAAGTTGAGTGCACACATTGACAACCGTTCTGTTAGATAGCTGCGTTTTGGATTTAGAAGCAGATATTTCCCTGTGCTTACTGCTGTTTCTTCCATATGCCGGTAATGGGCTGAAAACGCCTGTTTTGGGACTCTGCAGAGAAAGTGTTTGCAGACTGCTGAATCCACAAACGGGTTTAACTCTTGAAGTTGAGTGCACACATTGACAACCGTTCTGTTAGATAGTTTCGTTTTGGATTTAGAAGCAGATATTTCCCTCTGCTTACTGCTGTTTCTTCCATATGCCGGTAATGGGCTGAAAACGCCTGTTTGGGGACTCTGCAGAGAAAGTGTTTGCAGACTGCTGAATCCACACACGGGTTTAACTCTGGAAGTTGAGTGCACACATTGACAACCGTTCTGTTAGATAGCTGCGTTTTGGATTTAGAAGCAGATATTTCCCTGTGCTTACTGCTGTTTCTTCCATATGCCGGTAATGGGCTGAAAACGCCTGTTTGGGGACTCTGCAGAGAAAGTGTTTGCAGACTGCTGAATCCACACACGGGTTTAACTCTGGAAGTTGAGTGCACACATTGACAACCGTTCTGTTAGATAGCTGCGTTTTGGATTTAGAAGCAGATATTTCCCTGTGCTTACTGCTGTTTCTTCCATATGCCGGTAATGGGCTGAAAACGCCTGTTTTGGGACTCTGCAGAGAAAGTGTTTGCAGACTGCTGAATCCACACACGGGTTTAACTCTGGAAGTTGAGTGCACACATTGACAACCGTTCTGTTAGATAGCTGCGTTTTGGATTTAGAAGCAGATATTTCCCTGTGCTTACTGCTGTTTCTTCCATATGCCGGTAATGGGCTGAAAACGCCTGTTTGGGGACTCTGCAGAGAAAGTGTTTGCAGACTGCTGAATCCACACACGGGTTTAACTCTGGAAGTTGAGTGCACACATTGACAACCGTTCTGTTAGATAGCTGCGTTTTGGATTTAGAAGCAGATATTTCCCTGTGCTTACTGCTGTTTCTTCCATATGCCGGTAATGGGCTGAAAACGCCTGTTTTGGGACTCTGCAGAGAAAGGGTTTGCAGACTGCTGAATCCACACACGGGTTTAACTCTGGAAGTTGAGTGCACACATTGACAACCGTTCTGTTAGATAGCTGCGTTTTGGATTTAGAAGCAGATATTTCCCTGTGCTTACTGCTGTTTCTTCCATATGCCGGTAATGGGCTGAAAACGCCTGTTTTGGGACTCTGCAGAGAAAGTGTTTGCAGACTGCTGAATCCACACACGGGTTTAACTCTGGAAGTTGAGTGCACACATTGACAACCGTTCTGTTAGATAGCTGCGTTTTGGATTTAGAAGCAGATATTTCCCTGTGCTTACTGCTGTTTCTTCCATATGCCGGTAATGGGCTGAAAACGCCTGTTTTGGGACTCTGCAGAGAAAGTGTTTGCAGACTGCTGAATCCACACACGGGTTTAACTCTGGAAGTTGAGTGCACACATTGACAACCGTTCTGTTAGATAGCTGCGTTTTGGATTTAGAAGCAGATATTTCCCTGGGCTTACTGCTGTTTCTGCCATATGCCGGTAATGGGCTGAAAACGCCTGTTTTGGGACTCTGCAGAGAAAGTGTTTGCAGACTGCTGAATCCACACACGGGTTTAACTCTGGAAGTTGAGTGCACACATTGACAACCGTTCTGTTAGATAGCTGCGTTTTGGATTTAGAAGCAGATATTTCCCTGGGCTTACTGCTGTTTCTTCCATATGCCGGTAATGGGCTGAAAACGCCTGTTTGGGGACTCTGCAGAGAAAGTGTTTGCAGACTGCTGAATCCACACACGGGTTTAACTCTGGAAGTTGAGTGCACACATTGACAACCGTTCTGTTAGATAGCTGCGTTTTGGATTTAGAAGCAGATATTTCCCTGGGCTTACTGCTGTTTCTTCCATATGCCGGTAATGGGCTGAAAACGCCTGTTTTGGGACTCTGCAGAGAAAGTGTTTGCAGACTGCTGAATCCACACACGGGTTTAATTCTGGAAGTTGAGTGCACACATTGACAACCGTTCTGTTAGATAGCTGCGTTTTGGATTTAGAAGCAGATATTTCCCTGTGCTTACTGCTGTTTCTTCCATATGCCGGCAATGGGCTGAAAACGCCTGTTTTGGGACTCTGCAGAGAAAGTGTTTGCAGACTGCTGAATCCACACACGGGTTTAACTCTGGAAGTTGAGTGCACACATTGACAACCGTTCTGTTAGATAGCTGCGTTTTGGATTTAGAAGCAGATATTTCCCTGTGCTTACTGCTGTTTCTTCCATATGCCGGTAATGGGCTGAAAACGCCTGTTTTGGGACTCTGCAGAGAAAGTGTTTGCAGACTGCTGAATCCACACACGGGTTTAACTCTGGAAGTTGAGTGCACACATTGACAACCGTTCTGTTAGATAGCTGCGTTTTGGATTTAGAAGCAGATATTTCCCTGGGCTTACTGCTGTTTCTTCCATATGCCGGTAATGGGCTGAAAACGCCTGTTTTGGGACTCTGCAGAGAAAGTGTTTGCAGACTGCTGAATCCACACACGGGTTTAACTCTGGAAGTTGAGTGCACACATTGACAACCGTTCTGTTAGATAGCTGCGTTTTGGATTTAGAAGCAGATATTTCCCTGTGCTTACTGCTGTTTCTTCCATATGCCGGTAATGGGCTGAAAACGCCTGTTTTGGGACTCTGCAGAGAAAGTGTTTGCAGACTGCTGAATCCACACACGGGTTTAACTCTGGAAGTTGAGTGCACACATTGACAACCGTTCTGTTAGATAGCTGCGTTTTGGATTTAGAAGCAGATATTTCCCTGTGCTTACTGCTGTTTCTTCCATATGCCGGTAATGGGCTGAAAACGCCTGTTTTGGGACTCTGCAGAGAAAGTGTTTGCAGACTGCTGAATCCACACACGGGTTTAACTCTGGAAGTTGAGTGCACACATTGACAACCGTTCTGTTAGATAGCTGCGTTTTGGATTTAGAAGCAGATATTTCCCTGGGCTTACTGCTGTTTCTTCCATATGCCGGTAATGGGCTGAAAACGCCTGTTTTGGGACTCTGCAGAGAAAGTGTTTGCAGACTGCTGAATCCACACACTCTGGAAGTTGAGTGCACACATTGACAACCGTTCTGTTAGATAGCTGCGTTTTGGATTTAGAAGCAGATATTTCCCTGTGCTTACTGCTGTTTCTTCCATATGCCGGTAATGGGCTGAAAACGCCTGTTTTGGGACTCTGCAGAGAAAGTGTTTGCAGACTGCTGAATCCACACACGGGTTTAACTCTGGAAGTTGAGTGCACACATTGACAACCGTTCTGTTAGATAGCTGCGTTTTGGATTTAGAAGCAGATATTTCCCTGGGCTTACTGCTGTTTCTTCCATATGCCGGTAATGGGCTGAAAACGCCTGTTTGGGGACTCTGCAGAGAAAGTGTTTGCAGACTGCTGAATCCACACACGGGTTTAACTCTGGAAGTTGAGTGCACACATTGACAACCGTTCTGTTAGATAGCTGCGTTTTGGATTTAGAAGCAGATATTTCCCTGTGCTTACTGCTGTTTCTTCCATATGCCGGTAATGGGCTGAAAACGCCTGTTTGGGGACTCTGCAGAGAAAGTGTTTGCAGACTGCTGAATCCACACACGGGATTAACTCTGGAAGTTGAGTGCACACATTGACAACCGTTCTGTTAGATAGCTGCGTTTTGGATTTAGAAGCAGATATTTCCCTGGGCTTACTGCTGTTTCTCCCATATGCCGGTAATGGGCTGAAAACGCCTGTTTTGGGACTCTGCAGAGAAAGTGTTTGCAGACTGCTGAATCCACACACGGGTTTAACTCTGGAAGTTGAGTGCACACATTGACAACCGTTCTGTTAGATAGCTGCGTTTTGGATTTAGAAGCAGATATTTCCCTGTGCTTACTGCTGTTTCTTCCATATGCCGGTAATGGGCTGAAAACGCCTGTTTTGGGACTCTGCAGAGAAAGTGTTTGCAGACTGCTGAATCCACACACGGGTTTAACTCTGGAAGTTGAGTGCACACATTGACAACCGTTCTGTTAGATAGCTGCGTTTTGGATTTAGAAGCAGATATTTCCCTGTGCTTACTGCTGTTTCTTCCATATGCCGGTAATGGGCTGAAAACGCCTGTTTTGGGACTCTGCAGAGAAAGTGTTTGCAGACTGCTGAATCCACACACGGGTTTAACTCTGGAAGTTGAGTGCACACATTGACAACCGTTCTGTTAGATAGCTGCGTTTTGGATTTAGAAGCAGATATTTCCCTGGGCTTACTGCTGTTTCTTCCATATGCCGGTAATGGGCTGAAAACGCCTGTTTTGGGACTCTGCAGAGAAAGTGTTTGCAGACTGCTGAATCCACACACGGGTTTAACTCTGGAAGTTGAGTGCACACATTGACAACCGTTCTGTTAGATAGCTGCGTTTTGGATTTAGAAGCAGATATTTCCCTGGGCTTACTGCTGTTTCTTCCATATGCCGGTAATGGGCTGAAAACGCCTGTTTTGGGACTCTGCAGAGAAAGTGTTTGCAGACTGCTGAATCCACACACGGGTTTAACTCTGGAAGTTGAGTGCACACATTGACAACCGTTCTGTTAGATAGCTGCGTTTTGGATTTAGAAGCAGATATTTCCCTGTGCTTACTGCTGTTTCTTCCATATGCCGGTAATGGGCTGAAAACGCCTGTTTTGGGACTCTGCAGAGAAAGTGTTTGCAGACTGCTGAATCCACACACGGGTTTAACTCTGGAAGTTGAGTGCACACATTGACAACCGTTCTGTTAGATAGCTGCGTTTTGGATTTAGAAGCAGATATTTCCCTGTGCTTACTGCTGTTTCTTCCATATGCCGGTAATGGGCTGAAAACGCCTGTTTTGGGACTCTGCAGAGAAAGTGTTTGCAGACTGCTGAATCCACACACGGGTTTAACTCTGGAAGTTGAGTGCACACATTGACAACCGTTCTGTTAGATAGCTGCGTTTTGGATTTAGAAGCAGATATTTCCCTGGGCTTACTGCTGTTTCTTCCATATGCCGGTAATGGGCTGAAAACGCCTGTTTTGGGACTCTGCAGAGAAAGTGTTTGCAGACTGCTGAATCCACACACTCTGGAAGTTGAGTGCACACATTGACAACCGTTCTGTTAGATAGCTGCGTTTTGGATTTAGAAGCAGATATTTCCCTGTGCTTACTGCTGTTTCTTCCATATGCCGGTAATGGGCTGAAAACGCCTGTTTTGGGACTCTGCAGAGAAAGTGTTTGCAGACTGCTGAATCCACACACGGGTTTAACTCTGGAAGTTGAGTGCACACATTGACAACCGTTCTGTTAGATAGCTGCGTTTTGGATTTAGAAGCAGATATTTCCCTGGGCTTACTG
The DNA here is from genome assembly GCF_030222135.1 of Aotus nancymaae. Lineage (NCBI taxonomy): Eukaryota > Metazoa > Chordata > Mammalia > Primates > Aotidae > Aotus > Aotus nancymaae. The sequence goes on along the minus strand of NW_026988900.1, from coordinate 17,786 downwards.
CTGTTTCTTCCATATGCCGGTAATGGGCTGAAAACGCCTGTTTGGGGACTCTGCAGAGAAAGTGTTTGCAGACTGCTGAATCCACACACGGGTTTAACTCTGGAAGTTGAGTGCACACATTGACAACCGTTCTGTTAGATAGCTGCGTTTTGGATTTAGAAGCAGATATTTCCCTGTGCTTACTGCTGTTTCTTCCATATGCCGGTAATGGGCTGAAAACGCCTGTTTGGGGACTCTGCAGAGAAAGTGTTTGCAGACTGCTGAATCCACACAAGGGATTAACTCTGGAAGTTGAGTGCACACATTGACAACCGTTCTGTTAGATAGCTGCGTTTTGGATTTAGAAGCAGATATTTCCCTGGGCTTACTGCTGTTTCTCCCATATGCCGGTAATGGGCTGAAAACGCCTGTTTTGGGACTCTGCAGAGAAAGTGTTTGCAGACTGCTGAATCCACACACGGGTTTAACTCTGGAAGTTGAGTGCACACATTGACAACCGTTCTGTTAGATAGCTGCGTTTTGGATTTAGAAGCAGATATTTCCCTGGGCTTACTGCTGTTTCTTCCATATGCCGGTAATGGGCTGAAAACGCCTGTTTGGGGACTCTGCAGAGAAAGTGTTTGCAGACTGCTGAATCCACACACGGGTTTAACTCTGGAAGTTGAGTGCACACATTGACAACCGTTCTGTTAGATAGCTGCGTTTTGGATTTAGAAGCAGATATTTCCCTGTGCTTACTGCTGTTTCTTCCATATGCCGGTAATGGGCTGAAAACGCCTGTTTTGGGACTCTGCAGAGAAAGTGTTTGCAGACTGCTGAATCCACACACGGGTTTAACTCTGGAAGTTGAGTGCACACATTGACAACCGTTCTGTTAGATAGCTGCGTTTTGGATTTAGAAGCAGATATTTCCCTGGGCTTACTGCTGTTTCTTCCATATGCCGGTAATGGGCTGAAAACGCCTGTTTTGGGACTCTGCAGAGAAAGTGTTTGCAGACTGCTGAATCCACACACGGGTTTAACTCTGGAAGTTGAGTGCACACATTGACAACCGTTCTGTTAGATAGCTGCGTTTTGGATTTAGAAGCAGATATTTCCCTGTGCTTACTGCTGTTTCTTCCATATGCCGGTAATGGGCTGAAAACGCCTGTTTTGGGACTCTGCAGAGAAAGTGTTTGCAGACTGCTGAATCCACACACGGGTTTTAACTCTGGAAGTTGAGTGCACACATTGACAACCGTTCTGTTAGATAGCTGCGTTTTGGATTTAGAAGCAGATATTTCCCTGGGCTTACTGCTGTTTCTTCCATATGCCGGTAATGGGCTGAAAACGCCTGTTTTGGGACTCTGCAGAGAAAGTGTTTGCAGACTGCTGAATCCACACACGGGTTTAACTCTGGAAGTTGAGTGCACACATTGACAACCGTTCTGTTAGATAGCTGCGTTTTGGATTTAGAAGCAGATATTTCCCTGGGCTTACTGCTGTTTCTTCCATATGCCGGTAATGGGCTGAAAACGCCTGTTTTGGGACTCTGCAGAGAAAGTGTTTGCAGACTGCTGAATCCACACACGGGTTTAACTCTGGAAGTTGAGTGCACACATTGACAACCGTTCTGTTAGATAGCTGCGTTTTGGATTTAGAAGCAGATATTTCCCTGTGCTTACTGCTGTTTCTTCCATATGCCGGTAATGGGCTGAAAACGCCTGTTTTGGGACTCTGCAGAGAAAGTGTTTGCAGACTGCTGAATCCACACACGGGTTTAACTCTGGAAGTTGAGTGCACACATTGACAACCGTTCTGTTAGATAGCTGCGTTTTGGATTTAGAAGCAGATATTTCCCTGTGCTTACTGCTGTTTCTTCCATATGCCGGTAATGGGCTGAAAACGCCTGTTTTGGGACTCTGCAGAGAAAGTGTTTGCAGACTGCTGAATCCACACACGGGTTTAACTCTGGAAGTTGAGTGCACACATTGACAACCGTTCTGTTAGATAGCTGCGTTTTGGATTTAGAAGCAGATATTTCCCTGTGCTTACTGCTGTTTCTTCCATATGCCGGTAATGGGCTGAAAACGCCTGTTTTGGTACTCTGCAGAGAAAGTGTTTGCAGATTGCTGAATCCACACACGGGTTTAACTCTGGAAGTTGAGTGCACACATTGACAACCGTTCTGTTAGATAGCTGCGTTTTGGATTTAGAAGCAGATATTTCCCTGTGCTTACTGCTGTTTCTTCCATATGCCGGTAATGGGCTGAAAACGCCTGTTTGGGGACTCTGCAGAGAAAGTGTTTGCAGACTGCTGAATCCACACACGGGTTTAACTGTGGAAGTTGAGTGCACACATTGACAACCGTTCTGTTAGATAGCTGCGTTTTGGATTTAGAAGCAGATATTTCCCTGTGCTTACTGCTGTTTCTTCCATATGCCGGTAATGGGCTGAAAACGCCTGTTTTGGGACTCTGCAGAGAAAGTGTTTGCAGACTGCTGAATCCACACACGGGTTTTACTCTGGAAGTTGAGTGCACACATTGACAACCGTTCTGTTAGATAGCTGCGTTTTGGATTTAGAAGCAGATATTTCCCTGGGCTTACTGCTGTTTCTTCCATATGCCGGTAATGGGCTGAAAACGCCTGTTTGGGGACTCTGCAGAGAAAGTGTTTGCAGACTGCTGAATCCACACACGGGTTTAACTCTGGAAGTTGAGTGCACACATTGACAACCGTTCTGTTAGATAGCTGCGTTTTGGATTTAGAAGCAGATATTTCCCTGTGCTTACTGCTGTTTCTTCCATATGCCGGCAATGGGCTGAAAACGCCTGTTTTGGGACTCTGCAGAGAAAGTGTTTGCAGACTGCTGAATCCACACACGGGTTTAACTCTGGAAGTTGAGTGCACACATTGACAACCGTTCTGTTAGATAGCTGCGTTTTGGATTTAGAAGCAGATATTTCCCTGTGCTTACTGCTGTTTCTTCCATATGCCGGTAATGGGCTGAAAACGCCTGTTTTGGGACTCTGCAGAGAAAGTGTTTGCAGACTGCTGAATCCACACACGGGTTTAACTCTGGAAGTTGAGTGCACACATTGACAACCGTTCTGTTAGATAGCTGCGTTTTGGATTTAGAAGCAGATATTTCCCTGGGCTTACTGCTGTTTCTTCCATATGCCGGTAATGGGCTGAAAACGCCTGTTTTGGGACTCTGCAGAGAAAGTGTTTGCAGACTGCTGAATCCACACACGGGTTTAACTCTGGAAGTTGAGTGCACACATTGACAACCGTTCTGTTAGATAGCTGCGTTTTGGATTTAGAAGCAGATATTTCCCTGTGCTTACTGCTGTTTCTTCCATATGCCGGTAATGGGCTGAAAACGCCTGTTTTGGGACTCTGCAGAGAAAGTGTTTGCAGACTGCTCAATCCACACACGGGTTTAACTCTGGAAGTTGAGTGCACACATTGACAACCGTTCTGTTAGATAGCTGCGTTTTGGATTTAGAAGCAGATATTTCCCTGGGCTTACTGCTGTTTCTTCCATATGCCGGTAATGGGCTGAAAACGCCTGTTTTGGGACTCTGCAGAGAAAGTGTTTGCAGACTGCTGAATCCACACACGGGTTTAACTCTGGAAGTTGAGTGCACACATTGACAACCGTTCTGTTAGATAGCTGCGTTTTGGATTTAGAAGCAGATATTTCCCTGGGCTTACTGCTGTTTCTTCCATATGCCGGTAATGGGCTGAAAACGCCTGTTTTGGGACTCTGCAGAGAAAGTGTTTGCAGACTGCTGAATCCACACACTCTGGAAGTTGAGTGCACACATTGACAACCGTTCTGTTAGATAGCTGCGTTTTGGATTTAGAAGCAGATATTTCCCTGTGCTTACTGCTGTTTCTTCCATATGCCGGTAATGGGCTGAAAACGCCTGTTTTGGGACTCTGCAGAGAAAGTGTTTGCAGACTGCTGAATCCACACACGGGTTTAACTCTGGAAGTTGAGTGCACACATTGACAACCGTTCTGTTAGATAGCTGCGTTTTGGATTTAGAAGCAGATATTTCCCTGGGCTTACTGCTGTTTCTTCCATATGCCGGTAATGGGCTGAAAACGCCTGTTTGGGGACTCTGCAGAGAAAGTGTTTGCAGACTGCTGAATCCACACACGGGTTTAACTCTGGAAGTTGAGTGCACACATTGACAACCGTTCTGTTAGATAGCTGCGTTTTGGATTTAGAAGCAGATATTTCCCTGTGCTTACTGCTGTTTCTTCCATATGCCGGTAATGGGCTGAAAACGCCTGTTTGGGGACTCTGCAGAGAAAGTGTTTGCAGACTGCTGAATCCACACACGGGATTAACTCTGGAAGTTGAGTGCACACATTGACAACCGTTCTGTTAGATAGCTGCGTTTTGGATTTAGAAGCAGATATTTCCCTGGGCTTACTGCTGTTTCTCCCATATGCCGGTAATGGGCTGAAAACGCCTGTTTTGGGACTCTGCAGAGAAAGTGTTTGCAGACTGCTGAATCCACACACGGGTTTAACTCTGGAAGTTGAGTGCACACATTGACAACCGTTCTGTTAGATAGCTGCGTTTTGGATTTAGAAGCAGATATTTCCCTGTGCTTACTGCTGTTTCTTCCATATGCCGGTAATGGGCTGAAAACGCCTGTTTGGGGACTCTGCAGAGAAAGTGTTTGCAGACTGCTGAATCCACACACGGGTTTAACTCTGGAAGTTGAGTGCACACATTGACAACCGTTCTGTTAGATAGCTGCGTTTTGGATTTAGAAGCAGATATTTCCCTGTGCTTACTGCTGTTTCTTCCATATGCCGGTAATGGGCTGAAAACGCCTGTTTTGGGACTCTGCAGAGAAAGTGTTTGCAGACTGCTGAATCCAACCACGGGTTTAACTCTGGAAGTTGAGTGCACACATTGACAACCGTTCTGTTAGATAGCTGCGTTTTGGATTTAGAAGCAGATATTTCCCTGGGCTTACTGCTGTTTCTTCCATATGCCGGTAATGGGCTGAAAACGCCTGTTTTGGGACTCTGCAGAGAAAGTGTTTGCAGACTGCTGAATCCACACACGGGTTTAACTCTGGAAGTTGAGTGCACACATTGACAACCGTTCTGTTAGATAGCTGCGTTTTGGATTTAGAAGCAGATATTTCCCTGGGCTTACTGCTGTTTCTTCCATATGCCGGTAATGGGCTGAAAACGCCTGTTTTGGGACTCTGCAGAGAAAGTGTTTGCAGACTGCTGAATCCACACACGGGTTTAACTCTGGAAGTTGAGTGCACACATTGACAACCGTTCTGTTAGATAGCTGCGTTTTGGATTTAGAAGCAGATATTTCCCTGTGCTTACTGCTGTTTCTTCCATATGCCGGTAATGGGCTGAAAACGCCTGTTTTGGGACTCTGCAGAGAAAGTGTTTGCAGACTGCTGAATCCACACACGGGTTTAACTCTGGAAGTTGAGTGCACACATTGACAACCGTTCTGTTAGATAGCTGCGTTTTGGATTTAGAAGCAGATATTTCCCTGTGCTTACTGCTGTTTCTTCCATATGCCGGTAATGGGCTGAAAACGCCTGTTTTGGGACTCTGCAGAGAAAGTGTTTGCAGACTGCTGAATCCACACACGGGTTTAACTCTGGAAGTTGAGTGCACACATTGACAACCGTTCTGTTAGATAGCTGCGTTTTGGATTTAGAAGCAGATATTTCCCTGGGCTTACTGCTGTTTCTTCCATATGCCGGTAATGGGCTGAAAACGCCTGTTTTGGGACTCTGCAGAGAAAGTGTTTGCAGACTGCTGAATCCACACACTCTGGAAGTTGAGTGCACACATTGACAACCGTTCTGTTAGATAGCTGCGTTTTGGATTTAGAAGCAGATATTTCCCTGTGCTTACTGCTGTTTCTTCCATATGCCGGTAATGGGCTGAAAACGCCTGTTTTGGGACTCTGCAGAGAAAGTGTTTGCAGACTGCTGAATCCACACACGGGTTTAACTCTGGAAGTTGAGTGCACACATTGACAACCGTTCTGTTAGATAGCTGCGTTTTGGATTTAGAAGCAGATATTTCCCTGGGCTTACTGCTGTTTCTTCCATATGCCGGTAATGGGCTGAAAACGCCTGTTTGGGGACTCTGCAGAGAAAGTGTTTGCAGACTGCTGAATCCACACACGGGTTTAACTCTGGAAGTTGAGTGCACACATTGACAACCGTTCTGTTAGATAGCTGCGTTTTGGATTTAGAAGCAGATATTTCCCTGTGCTTACTGCTGTTTCTTCCATATGCCGGTAATGGGCTGAAAACGCCTGTTTGGGGACTCTGCAGAGAAAGTGTTTGCAGACTGCTGAATCCACACACGGGATTAACTCTGGAAGTTGAGTGCACACATTGACAACCGTTCTGTTAGATAGCTGCGTTTTGGATTTAGAAGCAGATATTTCCCTGGGCTTACTGCTGTTTCTCCCATATGCCGGTAATGGGCTGAAAACGCCTGTTTTGGGACTCTGCAGAGAAAGTGTTTGCAGACTGCTGAATCCACACACGGGTTTAACTCTGGAAGTTGAGTGCACACATTGACAACCGTTCTGTTAGATAGCTGCGTTTTGGATTTAGAAGCAGATATTTCCCTGGGCTTACTGCTGTTTCTTCCATATGCCGGTAATGGGCTGAAAACGCCTGTTTGGGGACTCTGCAGAGAAAGTGTTTGCAGACTGCTGAATCCACACACGGGTTTAACTCTGGAAGTTGAGTGCACACATTGACAACCGTTCTGTTAGATAGCTGCGTTTTGGATTTAGAAGCAGATATTTCCCTGTGCTTACTGCTGTTTCTTCCATATGCCGGTAATGGGCTGAAAACGCCTGTTTTGGGACTCTGCAGAGAAAGTGTTTGCAGACTGCTGAATCCACACACGGGTTTAACTCTGGAAGTTGAGTGCACACATTGACAACCGTTCTGTTAGATAGCTGCGTTTTGGATTTAGAAGCAGATATTTCCCTGGGCTTACTGCTGTTTCTTCCATATGCCGGTAATGGGCTGAAAACGCCTGTTTTGGGACTCTGCAGAGAAAGTGTTTGCAGACTGCTGAATCCACACACGGGTTTAACTCTGGAAGTTGAGTGCACACATTGACAACCGTTCTGTTAGATAGCTGCGTTTTGGATTTAGAAGCAGATATTTCCCTGTGCTTACTGCTGTTTCTTCCATATGCCGGTAATGGGCTGAAAACGCCTGTTTTGGGACTCTGCAGAGAAAGTGTTTGCAGACTGCTGAATCCACACACGGGTTTAACTCTGGAAGTTGAGTGCACACATTGACAACCGTTCTGTTAGATAGCTGCGTTTTGGATTTAGAAGCAGATATTTCCCTGGGCTTACTGCTGTTTCTTCCATATGCCGGTAATGGGCTGAAAACGCCTGTTTTGGGACTCTGCAGAGAAAGTGTTTGCAGACTGCTGAATCCACACACGGGTTTAACTCTGGAAGTTGAGTGCACACATTGACAACCGTTCTGTTAGATAGCTGCGTTTTGGATTTAGAAGCAGATATTTCCCTGGGCTTACTGCTGTTTCTTCCATATGCCGGTAATGGGCTGAAAACGCCTGTTTTGGGACTCTGCAGAGAAAGTGTTTGCAGACTGCTGAATCCACACACGGGTTTAACTCTGGAAGTTGAGTGCACACATTGACAACCGTTCTGTTAGATAGCTGCGTTTTGGATTTAGAAGCAGATATTTCCCTGTGCTTACTGCTGTTTCTTCCATATGCCGGTAATGGGCTGAAAACGCCTGTTTTGGGACTCTGCAGAGAAAGTGTTTGCAGACTGCTGAATCCACACACGGGTTTAACTCTGGAAGTTGAGTGCACACATTGACAACCGTTCTGTTAGATAGCTGCGTTTTGGATTTAGAAGCAGATATTTCCCTGTGCTTACTGCTGTTTCTTCCATATGCCGGTAATGGGCTGAAAACGCCTGTTTTGGGACTCTGCAGAGAAAGTGTTTGCAGACTGCTGAATCCACACACGGGTTTAACTCTGGAAGTTGAGTGCACACATTGACAACCGTTCTGTTAGATAGCTGCGTTTTGGATTTAGAAGCAGATATTTCCCTGTGCTTACTGCTGTTTCTTCCATATGCCGGTAATGGGCTGAAAACGCCTGTTTTGGTACTCTGCAGAGAAAGTGTTTGCAGATTGCTGAATCCACACACGGGTTTAACTCTGGAAGTTGAGTGCACACATTGACAACCGTTCTGTTAGATAGCTGCGTTTTGGATTTAGAAGCAGATATTTCCCTGTGCTTACTGCTGTTTCTTCCATATGCCGGTAATGGGCTGAAAACGCCTGTTTGGGGACTCTGCAGAGAAAGTGTTTGCAGACTGCTGAATCCACACACGGGTTTAACTCTGGAAGTTGAGTGCACACATTGACAACCGTTCTGTTAGATAGCTGCGTTTTGGATTTAGAAGCAGATATTTCCCTGTGCTTACTGCTGTTTCTTCCATATGCCGGTAATGGGCTGAAAACGCCTGTTTTGGGACTCTGCAGAGAAAGTGTTTGCAGACTGCTGAATCCACACACGGGTTTAACTCTGGAAGTTGAGTGCACACATTGACAACCGTTCTGTTAGATAGCTGCGTTTTGGATTTAGAAGCAGATATTTCCCTGTGCTTACTGCTGTTTCTTCCATATGCCGGTAATGGGCTGAAAACGCCTGTTTTGGGACTCTGCAGAGAAAGTGTTTGCAGACTGCTGAATCCACACACGGGTTTAACTGTGGAAGTTGAGTGCACACATTGACAACCGTTCTGTTAGATAGCTGCGTTTTGGATTTAGAAGCAGATATTTCCCTGGGCTTACTGCTGTTTCTTCCATATGCCGGTAATGGGCTGAAAACGCCTGTTTTGGGACTCTGCAGAGAAAGTGTTTGCAGACTGCTGAATCCACACACGGGTTTAACTCTGGAAGTTGAGTGCACACATTGACAACCGTTCTGTTAGATAGCTGCGTTTTGGATTTAGAAGCAGATATTTCCCTGTGCTTACTGCTGTTTCTTCCATATGCCGGTAATGGGCTGAAAACGCCTGTTTTGGGACTCTGCAGAGAAAGTGTTTGCAGACTGCTGAATCCACACACGGGTTTTACTCTGGAAGTTGAGTGCACACATTGACAACCGTTCTGTTAGATAGCTGCGTTTTGGATTTAGAAGCAGATATTTCCCTGGGCTTACTGCTGTTTCTTCCATATGCCGGTAATGGGCTGAAAACGCCTGTTTGGGGACTCTGCAGAGAAAGTGTTTGCAGACTGCTGAATCCACACACGGGTTTAACTCTGGAAGTTGAGTGCACACATTGACAACCGTTCTGTTAGATAACTGCGTTTTGGATTTAGAAGCAGATATTTCCCTGTGCTTACTGCTGTTTCTTCCATATGCCGGTAATGGGCTGAAAACACCTGTTTGGGGACTCTGCAGAGAAAGTGTTTGCAGACTGCTGAATCCACACACGGGTTTAACTCTGGAAGTTGAGTGCACACATTGACAACCGTTCTGTTAGATAGCTGCGTTTAGGATTTAGAAGCAGATATTTCCCTGCGCTTACTGCTGTTTCTTCCATATGCCGGTAATGGGCTGAAAACGCCTGTTTGGGGACTCTGCAGAGAAAGTGTTTGCAGACTGCTGAATCCACACACGGGTTTAACTCTGGAAGTTGAGTGCACACATTGACAACCGTTCTGTTAGATAGCTGCGTTTTGGATTTAGAAGCAGATATTTCCCTGGGCTTACTGCTGTTTCTTCCATATGCCGGTAATGGGCTGAAAACGCCTGTTTTGGGACTCTGCAGAGAAAGTGTTTGCAGACTGCTGAATCCACACACGGGTTTAACTCTGGAAGTTGAGTGCACACATTGACAACCGTTCTGTTAGATAGCTGCGTTTTGGATTTAGAAGCAGATATTTCCCTGTGCTTACTGCTGTTTCTTCCATATGCCGGTAATGGGCTGAAAACGCCTGTTTTGGAACTCTGCAGAGAAAGTGTTTGCAGACTGCTGAATCCACACACGGGTTTAACTCTGGAAGTTGAGTGCACACATTGACAACCGTTCTGTTAGATAGCTGCGTTTTGGATTTAGAAGCAGATATTTCCCTGGGCTTACTGCTGTTTCTTCCATATGCCGGTAATGGGCTGAAAACGCCTGTTTTGGGACTCTGCAGAGAAAGTGTTTGCAGACTGCTGAATCCACACACGGGTTTAACTCTGGAAGTTGAGTGCACACATTGACAACCGTTCTGTTAGATAGCTGCGTTTTGGATTTAGAAGCAGATATTTCCCTGGGCTTACTGCTGTTTCTTCCATATGCCGGTAATGGGCTGAAAACGCCTGTTTGGGGACTCTGCAGAGAAAGTGTTTGCAGACTGCTGAATCCACACACGGGTTTAACTCTGGAAGTTGAGTGCACACATTGACAACCGTTCTGTTAGATAGCTGCGTTTTGGATTTAGAAGCAGATATTTCCCTGTGCTTACTGCTGTTTCTTCCATATGCCGGTAATGGGCTGAAAACGCCTGTTTTGGGACTCTGCAGAGAAAGTGTTTGCAGACTGCTGAATCCACACACGGGTTTAACTCTGGAAGTTGAGTGCACACATTGACAACCGTTCTGTTAGATAGCTGCGTTTTGGATTTAGAAGCAGATATTTCCCTGGGCTTACTGCTGTTTCTTCCATATGCCGGTAATGGGCTGAAAACGCCTGTTTTGGGACTCTGCAGAGAAAGTGTTTGCAGACTGCTGAATCCACACACGGGTTTAACTCTGGAAGTTGAGTGCACACATTGACAACCGTTCTGTTAGATAGCTGCGTTTTGGATTTAGAAGCAGATATTTCCCTGGGCTTACTGCTGTTTCTTCCATATGCCGGTAATGGGCTGAAAACGCCTGTTTTGGGACTCTGCAGAGAAAGTGTTTGCAGACTGCTGAATCCACACACGGGTTTAACTCTGGAAGTTGAGTGCACACATTGACAACCGTTCTGTTAGATAGCTGCGTTTTGGATTTAGAAGCAGATATTTCCCTGTGCTTACTGCTGTTTCTTCCATATGCCGGTAATGGGCTGAAAACGCCTGTTTTGGGACTCTGCAGAGAAAGTGTTTGCAGACTGCTGAATCCACACACGGGTTTAACTCTGGAAGTTGAGTGCACACATTGACAACCGTTCTGTTAGATAGCTGCGTTTTGGATTTAGAAGCAGATATTTCCCTGTGCTTACTGCTGTTTCTTCCATATGCCGGTAATGGGCTGAAAACGCCTGTTTTGGGACTCTGCAGAGAAAGTGTTTGCAGACTGCTGAATCCACACACGGGTTTAACTCTGGAAGTTGAGTGCACACATTGACAACCGTTCTGTTAGATAGCTGCGTTTTGGATTTAGAAGCAGATATTTCCCTGTGCTTACTGCTGTTTCTTCCATATGCCGGTAATGGGCTGAAAACGCCTGTTTTGGTACTCTGCAGAGAAAGTGTTTGCAGATTGCTGAATCCACACACGGGTTTAACTCTGGAAGTTGAGTGCACACATTGACAACCGTTCTGTTAGATAGCTGCGTTTTGGATTTAGAAGCAGATATTTCCCTGTGCTTACTGCTGTTTCTTCCATATGCCGGTAATGGGCTGAAAACGCCTGTTTGGGGACTCTGCAGAGAAAGTGTTTGCAGACTGCTGAATCCACACACGGGTTTAACTCTGGAAGTTGAGTGCACACATTGACAACCGTTCTGTTAGATAGCTGCGTTTTGGATTTAGAAGCAGATATTTCCCTGTGCTTACTGCTGTTTCTTCCATATGCCGGTAATGGGCTGAAAACGCCTGTTTTGGGACTCTGCAGAGAAAGTGTTTGCAGACTGCTGAATCCACACACGGGTTTAACTCTGGAAGTTGAGTGCACACATTGACAACCGTTCTGTTAGATAGCTGCGTTTTGGATTTAGAAGCAGATATTTCCCTGTGCTTACTGCTGTTTCTTCCATATGCCGGTAATGGGCTGAAAACGCCTGTTTTGGGACTCTGCAGAGAAAGTGTTTGCAGACTGCTGAATCCACACACGGGTTTAACTCTGGAAGTTGAGTGCACACATTGACAACCGTTCTGTTAGATAGCTGCGTTTTGGATTTAGAAGCAGATATTTCCCTGGGCTTACTGCTGTTTCTTCCATATGCCGGTAATGGGCTGAAAACGCCTGTTTTGGGACTCTGCAGAGAAAGTGTTTGCAGACTGCTGAATCCACACACGGGTTTAACTCTGGAAGTTGAGTGCACACATTGACAACCGTTCTGTTAGATAGCTGCGTTTTGGATTTAGAAGCAGATATTTCCCTGTGCTTACTGCTGTTTCTTCCATATGCCGGTAATGGGCTGAAAACGCCTGTTTTGGGACTCTGCAGAGAAAGTGTTTGCAGACTGCTGAATCCACACACGGGTTTTACTCTGGAAGTTGAGTGCACACATTGACAACCGTTCTGTTAGATAGCTGCGTTTTGGATTTAGAAGCAGATATTTCCCTGGGCTTACTGCTGTTTCTTCCATATGCCGGTAATGGGCTGAAAACGCCTGTTTGGGGACTCTGCAGAGAAAGTGTTTGCAGACTGCTGAATCCACACACGGGTTTAACTCTGGAAGTTGAGTGCACACATTGACAACCGTTCTGTTAGATAACTGCGTTTTGGATTTAGAAGCAGATATTTCCCTGTGCTTACTGCTGTTTCTTCCATATGCCGGTAATGGGCTGAAAACACCTGTTTGGGGACTCTGCAGAGAAAGTGTTTGCAGACTGCTGAATCCACACACGGGTTTAACTCTGGAAGTTGAGTGCACACATTGACAACCGTTCTGTTAGATAGCTGCGTTTAGGATTTAGAAGCAGATATTTCCCTGCGCTTACTGCTGTTTCTTCCATATGCCGGTAATGGGCTGAAAACGCCTGTTTGGGGACTCTGCAGAGAAAGTGTTTGCAGACTGCTGAATCCACACACGGGTTTAACTCTGGAAGTTGAGTGCACACATTGACAACCGTTCTGTTAGATAGCTGCGTTTTGGATTTAGAAGCAGATATTTCCCTGGGCTTACTGCTGTTTCTTCCATATGCCGGTAATGGGCTGAAAACGCCTGTTTTGGGACTCTGCAGAGAAAGTGTTTGCAGACTGCTGAATCCACACACGGGTTTAACTCTGGAAGTTGAGTGCACACATTGACAACCGTTCTGTTAGATAGCTGCGTTTTGGATTTAGAAGCAGATATTTCCCTGTGCTTACTGCTGTTTCTTCCATATGCCGGTAATGGGCTGAAAACGCCTGTTTTGGAACTCTGCAGAGAAAGTGTTTGCAGACTGCTGAATCCACACACGGGTTTAACTCTGGAAGTTGAGTGCACACATTGACAACCGTTCTGTTAGATAGCTGCGTTTTGGATTTAGAAGCAGATATTTCCCTGGGCTTACTGCTGTTTCTTCCATATGCCGGTAATGGGCTGAAAACGCCTGTTTTGGGACTCTGCAGAGAAAGTGTTTGCAGACTGCTGAATCCACACACGGGTTTAACTCTGGAAGTTGAGTGCACACATTGACAACCGTTCTGTTAGATAGCTGCGTTTTGGATTTAGAAGCAGATATTTCCCTGTGCTTACTGCTGTTTCTTCCATATGCCGGTAATGGGCTGAAAACGCCTGTTTTGGGACTCTGCAGAGAAAGTGTTTGCAGACTGCTGAATCCACACACGGGTTTAACTCTGGAAGTTGAGTGCACACATTGACAACCGTTCTGTTAGATAGCTGCGTTTTGGATTTAGAAGCAGATATTTCCCTGGGCTTACTGCTGTTTCTTCCATATGCCGGTAATGGGCTGAAAACGCCTGTTTGGGGACTCTGCAGAGAAAGTGTTTGCAGACTGCTGAATCCACACACGGGTTTAACTCTGGAAGTTGAGTGCACACATTGACAACCGTTCTGTTAGATAGCTGCGTTTTGGATTTAGAAGCAGATATTTCCCTGTGCTTACTGCTGTTTCTTCCATATGCCGGTAATGGGCTGAAAACGCCTGTTTGGGGACTCTGCAGAGAAAGTGTTTGCAGACTGCTGAATCCACACCCGGGTTTAACTCTGGAAGTTGAGTGCACACATTGACAACCGTTCTGTTAGATAGCTGCGTTTTGGATTTAGAAGCAGATATTTCCCTGGGCTTACTGCTGTTTCTTCCATATGCCGGTAATGGGCTGAAAACGCCTGTTTTGGGACTCTGCAGAGAAAGTGTTTGCAGACTGCTGAATCCACACACGGGTTTAACTCTGGAAGTTGAGTGCACACATTGACAACCGTTCTGTTAGATAGCTGCGTTTTGGATTTAGAAGCAGATATTTCCCTGTGCTTACTGCTGTTTCTTCCATATGCCGGTAATGGGCTGAAAACGCCTGTTTGGGGACTCTGCAGAGAAAGTGTTTGCAGACTGCTGAATCCACACCCGGGTTTAACTCTGGAAGTTGAGTGCACACATTGACAACCGTTCTGTTAGATAGCTGCGTTTTGGATTTAGAAGCAGATATTTCCCTGGGCTTACTGCTGTTTCTTCCATATGCCGGTAATGGGCTGAAAACGCCTGTTTTGGGACTCTGCAGAGAAAGTGTTTGCAGACTGCTGAATCCACACACGGGTTTAACTCTGGAAGTTGAGTGCACACATTGACAACCGTTCTGTTAGATAGCTGCGTTTTGGATTTAGAAGCAGATATTTCCCTGTGCTTACTGCTGTTTCTTCCATATGCCGGTAATGGGCTGAAAACGCCTGTTTTGGGACTCTGCAGAGAAAGTGTTTGCAGACTGCTGAATCCACACACGGGTTTAACTCTGGAAGTTGAGTGCACACATTGACAACCGTTCTGTTAGATAGCTGCGTTTTGGATTTAGAAGCAGATATTTCCCTGTGCTTACTGCTGTTTCTTCCATATGCCGGTAATGGGCTGAAAACGCCTGTTTTGGGACTCTGCAGAGAAAGTGTTTGCAGACTGCTGAATCCACACACGGGTTTAACTCTGGAAGTTGAGTGCACACATTGACAACCGTTCTGTTAGATAGCTGCGTTTTGGATTTAGAAGCAGATATTTCCCTGTGCTTACTGCTGTTTCTTCCATATGCCGGTAATGGGCTGAAAACGCCTGTTTTGGGACTCTGCAGAGAAAGTGTTTGCAGACTGCTGAATCCACACACGGGTTTAACTCTGGAAGTTGAGTGCACACATTGACAACCGTTCTGTTAGATAGCTGCGTTTTGGATTTAGAAGCAGATATTTCCCTGTGCTTACTGCTGTTTCTTCCATATGCCGGTAATGGGCTGAAAACGCCTGTTTTGGGACTCTGCAGAGAAAGTGTTTGCAGACTGCTGAATCCACACACGGGTTTAACTCTGGAAGTTGAGTGCACACATTGACAACCGTTCTGTTAGATAGCTGCGTTTTGGATTTAGAAGCAGATATTTCCCTGTGCTTACTGCTGTTTCTTCCATATGCCGGTAATGGGCTGAAAACGCCTGTTTTGGGACTCTGCAGAGAAAGTGTTTGCAGACTGCTGAATCCACACACGGGTTTAACTCTGGAAGTTGAGTGCACACATTGACAACCGTTCTGTTAGATAGCTGCGTTTTGGATTTAGAAGCAGATATTTCCCTGTGCTTACTGCTGTTTCTTCCATATGCCGGTAATGGGCTGAAAACGCCTGTTTTGGGACTCTGCAGAGAAAGTGTTTGCAGACTGCTGAATCCACACACGGGTTTAACTCTGGAAGTTGAGTGCACACATTGACAACCGTTCTGTTAGATAGCTGCGTTTTGGATTTAGAAGCAGATATTTCCCTGTGCTTACTGCTGTTTCTTCCATATGCCGGTAATGGGCTGAAAACGCCTGTTTTGGGACTCTGCAGAGAAAGTGTTTGCAGACTGCTGAATCCACACACGGGTTTAACTCTGGAAGTTGAGTGCACACATTGACAACCGTTCTGTTAGATAGCTGCGTTTTGGATTTAGAAGCAGATATTTCCCTGGGCTTACTGCTGTTTCTTCCATATGCCGGTAATGGGCTGAAAACCCCTGTTTTGGGACTTGCAGAGAAAGTGTTTGCAGACTGCTGAATCCACACACGGGTTTAACTCTGGAAGTTGAGTGCACACATTGACAACCGTTCTGTTAGATAGCTGCGTTTTGGATTTAGAAGCAGATATTTCCCTGTGCTTACTGCTGTTTCTTCCATATGCCGGTAATGGGCTGAAAACGCCTGTTTTGGGACTCTGCAGAGAAAGTGTTTGCAGACTGCTGAATCCACACACGGGTTTAACTCTGGAAGTTGAGTGCACACATTGACAACCGTTCTGTTAGATAGCTGCGTTTTGGATTTAGAAGCAGATATTTCCCTGTGCTTACTGCTGTTTCTTCCATATGCCGGTAATGGGCTGAAAACGCCTGTTTTGGGACTCTGCAGAGAAAGTGTTTGCAGACTGCTGAATCCACACACGGGTTTAACTCTGGAAGTTGAGTGCACACATTGACAACCGTTCTGTTAGATAGCTGCGTTTTGGATTTAGAAGCAGATATTTCCCTGTGCTTACTGCTGTTTCTTCCATATGCCGGTAATGGGCTGAAAACGCCTGTTTGGGGACTCTGCAGAGAAAGTGTTTGCAGACTGCTGAATCCACACACGGGTTTAACTCTGGAAGTTGAGTGCACACATTGACAACCGTTCTGTTAGATAGCTGCGTTTTGGATTTAGAAGCAGATATTTCCCTGTGCTTACTGCTGTTTCTTCCATATGCCGGTAATGGGCTGAAAACGCCTGTTTGGGGACTCTGCAGAGAAAGTGTTTGCAGACTGCTGAATCCACACACGGGTTTAACTCTGGAAGTTGAGTGCACACATTGACAACCGTTCTGTTAGATAGCTGCGTTTTGGATTTAGAAGCAGATATTTCCCTGGGCTTACTGCTGTTTCTTCCATATGCCGGTAATGGGCTGAAAACGCCTGTTTTGGGACTCTGCAGAGAAAGTGTTTGCAGACTGCTGAATCCACACACGGGTTTAACTCTGGAAGTTGAGTGCACACATTGACAACCGTTCTGTTAGATAGCTGCGTTTTGGATTTAGAAGCAGATATTTCCCTGTGCTTACTGCTGTTTCTTCCATATGCCGGTAATGGGCTGAAAACGCCTGTTTGGGGACTCTGCAGAGAAAGTGTTTGCAGACTGCTGAATCCACACACGGGTTTAACTCTGGAAGTTGAGTGCACACATTGACAACCGTTCTGTTAGATAGCTGCGTTTTGGATTTAGAAGCAGATATTTCCCTGGGCTTACTGCTGTTTCTTCCATATGCCGGTAATGGGCTGAAAACGCCTGTTTTGGGACTCTGCAGAGAAAGTGTTTGCAGACTGCTGAATCCACACACGGGTTTAACTCTGGAAGTTGAGTGCACACATTGACAACCGTTCTGTTAGATAGCTGCGTTTTGGATTTAGAAGCAGATATTTCCCTGTGCTTACTGCTGTTTCTTCCATATGCCGGTAATGGGCTGAAAACGCCTGTTTTGGGACTCTGCAGAGAAAGTGTTTGCAGACTGCTGAATCCACACACGGGTTTAACTCTGGAAGTTGAGTGCACACATTGACAACCGTTCTGTTAGATAGCTGCGTTTTGGATTTAGAAGCAGATATTTCCCTGTGCTTACTGCTGTTTCTTCCATATGCCGGTAATGGGCTGAAAACGCCTGTTTT